>NW_027672593.1:0-155000 GCF_964165515.1 Mesoplodon bidens | reverse complement strand
AGTGGTAAACAATTCTGAAATTGGTCAGAGGTGGGGAAACATCTCCCATACAGCCAGCAGCCCTGCCCGCCCACACAAGGAGCGTCCTTATTGCAAAGCTGGGGGACCGTGCCTAGGCCTCTGTGAGTAAACGTGAGCTGAGCCCCAGGCCAGCTGCTGCTGAACTGTTCCCACCCTTACCAGGTGAAACACCTGAATATGTACAAGGGCTTGAAAGCCTAGAGGAAGGGCCGTGGAGCCACACCAGCGACAGCACGCAGGCCAACTTGGTGCCTGCAGGTCAGCCAGCATGGTCCTGGCCACGGGCGCTCTTCTGGAAGCTTTCCATTGCCCTGCCTGAGATACCCCTCCTGTCCCGGCCCCCACTCCTTTTTTTCCTTCCTCACCTCAGCCCGGAGAGATATTCCAGTGGAAGTTATGGGTGACACATCCTCTTCTTTACAGGTGGCAGCCTGGCAACTCCTGCAGAAAGTCCAGCAGAGCCCCACTCACACCGGGCCACCCAAAAAGCCGTGGACCCTCACACCCTCCCACCACCACAGCCCCGAGACTGCTGATGGGGCAGAGAATATGGAGTCAGGCACAGCTGCAGGGTCTATTGCAGCCTGGAGTGCTGTTTATATTGACCTCAACCCAGGCACACCTGGGGAGGGCTTGCCGGCAGGGTCAGGCTGCCCAGGTCAGCTAATCCTCAGCCCTCAGGGAATCACATTGCAGAAAATGGACCTCGCTAAGACAGAATATTCGCCAAGGAAAAGAAGCACACAATGCCATTTGCAGCACCGCAGATGAGTCTAGAGGTAATCACGTGACTTGGAGTAAGTCAGAAAGTGAAAGACACATATCATATCATATCACTTATAGGTGTTACCTATAAATTGATACCAGGGCAGATATTTCCACGGAGAAGGGCAATCACAGATTCATTAAACAAACTTATGGTTCACCAAAGGAAAGGTGTGAGGATTGAATTCATTACGATATTGGGGTTAACAGACATATACAAACACAGTAGACATATATAATCACCAAAGACCTACGGAGTACCAAGAGAAGACTACTCAACATTCTGTCATAACGAACATGGGAAAAGGATCCCAGGAAGAACAGACATATGTATATGTGTAAAAGAACCACCTCTTGCACACCTACAACAAGCTAAACGTTGTACTCAAACTTGCTGTAATAAAGAATAAAAAATTAAATTAAAAACACGAACAAGAATTAGTGAGAAAAACTTGAGGGGCTTTCTCCTGGTACATTCCGTTCTACATTCCAATCTAGAACGCGACTTCCATTGAGACTCTGCTGCCCTAGTAACCAGATTTGGTAAGGGAGAACTGCTGCCACCTTGTGGCCGTTTCACACAACAGCAGCTTTAATCCCAGCGCTAATGGTCAGTGGATATTCCAAATCATTACAGGCCTGTAAATGACACCTGCCCTGAAAACAAATCCTGGGGTCATATATCGACCAAAAAATTCAAAAGACGTCCATATTTCAAAACGACAGTTTCAAGAGGCATATTTCACGCACATTAGTGTTCTGCTTCTTTTGATTTCTTTCTTTCTTTGTTAAAAAAACGGGAATGGAAAAAGGCAGACCTCAGAATGGGAGAAAACTTTCACAAACGAATCAATGGACAAAGGTTTAATCTCCAATATATATAAACAGCTCATGCAGCTTAATATTAATAAAACAAACAACCCAATACAAAAATGGGCAGAAGATCTAAATAGACGTTTCTTCAAAGAAGACACAGAGATGGCCAAGACGCACATGAAAAGCTGCTCAACATCACTAATTATAAGAGAAATGCAAATCAAAACTACAATGAGGGCCTCCCTGGTGGCGCAGTGGTTGAGAGTCCGCCTGCCGATGCAGGGGATACGGGTTCGTGCCCCGGTCTGGGAGGATCCCATATGCCGCGGAGCGGCTGGGCCGGTGAGCCATGGCCGCTGGGCCTGCGCATCCGGAGCCTGTGCTCCGCAACGGGAGAGGCCACAACAGTGAGAGGCCCGCATACCGCAAAAAGAAAAAAAAAAAAAAAAAAAACTACAATGAGGTAAGACCTCACACCTGTTAGAATCGGCATCATCAGATAATCTACAAACAACAAATTCTGGGGAGGTTGTGGACAAAAGGAACCCTCTTCCGCTATTGGTGGGAATGTAAATTGATACAGTCACTATGGAGAACAGTATGGAGGTTCCTTTAAAAAACTAAAAACAGAATTACAATAGGATCCAGCAATCCCACTTCTGGGCATATACCCAGAGAAAACCATAAATCACAGAGACACATTCACCACAATGTTCATTGCAGCACTATTTACAAGAGCCAGGTAATGGAAGCAACCTAAATGCCCACAGACAGACGAATGGATAAAGATGTGGTACATATATAAAATGGAATATTACTCAGCCATAAAAAGGAATGAAACTGAGTCATTTGTAGAGAAGTTGATGGATCTAGAGACTGTCATACAGAGTGAAGTAAGTCAGAAAGAGAAAAACAAATATTGTATATTAATGCCTATATGTGGAACCTAGAAAAATGCTACAGATGAACTGGTTTGCAGGGCAGAAATAGAGACACAGAGGTAGAGAACAAACGTATGGACACAAAGTGGGGGAAGCCATGGGGTGGTGGTGGTGGGATGAGTTGGGAGATTGGGATTGACCTGTATACATGTCTATGCATAAAATAGATAACTAATAATAACCTACTATACAAAAAAAAAAAGAAAATTAAATTTCAAAAATTTAAAAATAAAATGTAAAAATAAAACAGAAAAAATTTTCTTCCATTCACACAGATGTATTTATAAGAATGAATTATTTCCATGCTTATATCCGTAAATACATAAAAGAGGAATAAAATCTAACTTGAACCAAAAAAGAAAAAAAAAAAACTGAACCTAACAGTTATACAGAGGAAAACACTACCAAGGCACTTGCTCCAATGGTAAACAATTCTGAAATTGGTCAGAGGTGGGGAATCATCTCCCATAGAGCCAGCAGCCCCGCCCGCCCACGCAAGGAGCGTCCTTATTGCAAAGCTGGGGGACCGTGCCGAGGCCTCTGTGAGTAAACGTGAGCTGAGCCCCAGGCCAGATGCTGCTGAACTGTTCCCACCCTTCCCAGGTGAAACACCTGAATATGTACAAGGGCTTGAAAGCCTAGAGGAAGTGCCGTGGAGCCACACCAGCGACAGCACGCAGGCCAACTTGGTGACTGCAGGTCAGCCAGGATGGTCCTGGCCACGGGCGCTCTTCTGGAAGCTTTCCATTGCCCTGCCTGAGATACCCCTCCTGTCCCGGCCCCCACTCCTTTTTTTCTTTCCTCACCTCAGCCCGGAGAGATACTCCAGTGGAAGTTATGGGAGACACATCCTCTTCTTTACAGGTGGCAGCCTGGCAACTCCTGCAGAAAGTCCAGCAGAGCCCCACTCACACCGGGCCACCCACAAAGCCGTGGACCCTCACACCCTCCCACCAGCACAGCCCCGAGACTGCTGACGGGGCAGAGAATATGGAGTCAGGCACAGCTGCAGGGGCTATTGCTGCCTGGAGTGCTGTTTATATTGACCTCAACACAGGCACACCTGGGGAGGGCTTGCCGGCAGGGTCAGGCTGCCCAGGTCAGCTAATCCTCAGCCCTCAGGGAATCACATTGCAGAAAATGGACCTCGCTAAGACAGAATATTAGCCAAGGAAAAGAAGCACACAATGCCATTTGCAGCACCGTAGATGAGTCTAGAGGTAATCACGTGACTTGGAGTAAGTCAGAAAGTGAAAGACACATATCATATCATATCACTTATAGGTGTTACCTATAAATTGATACCAGGGCAGATATTTCCACGGAGAAGGGCAATCACAGATTCATTAAACAAACTTATGGTTCAGCAAAGGAAATGTGTGAGGATTGAATTCATTACGATATTGGGGTTAAAAGACATATACAAACACAGTAGACATATATAATCACCAAAGACCTACGGAGTACCAAGAGAAGACTACTCAACATTATGTCATAACGAACATGGGAAAAGGATCCCAGGAAGAACAGACATATGTATATGTGTAAAAGAACCACCTCTTGCACACCTACAACAAGCTAAACGTTGTACTCAAACTTGCTGTAATAAAAAATAAAAAATTAAATTAAAAACACGAACAAGAAGTAGTGAGACAAACTTGAGGGGCTTTCTCCTGGCACATTCCGTTCTACATTCCAATCTAGAACGCGACTTCCATTGAGGCTCTGCTGCCCTAGTAACCAGATTTGGTAAGGGAGAACTGCTGGCACCTTGTGGCCGTTTCACACAACAGCAGCTTTAATCCCAGCGCTAACGGTCAGTGGATATTCCAAATCATTACAGGCCTGTAAATGACACCTGCCCTGAAAACAAATCCTGGGGTCATATATCGACCAAAAAATTCAAAAGACGTCCATATTTCAAAACGACAGTTTCAAGAGGCATATTTCACGCACATTAGTGTTCTGCTTCTTTTGATTTCTTTCTTTCTTTGTTAAAAAAACGGGAATGGAAAAAGGTAACCCTCAGAAGGGGCGAAAACGTTCACAAACGAATCAATGGACAAAGGTTTAATCTCCAATATATATATACAGCTCATGCAGCTTAATATTAATACAACAAACAACCCAATACAAAAATGGGCAGAAGATCTAAATAGACGTTTCTTCAAAGAAGACACAGAGATGGCCAAGACGCACATGAAAAGCTGCTCAACATCACTAATTATTAGAGAAATGCAAATCAAAACTACAATGAGGTAAGACCTCACACCTGTTAGAATCGGCATCATCAGATAATCTACAAACAACAAATTCTGGGGAGGGTGTGGACAAAAGGAACCCTCTTCCGCTATTGGTGGGAATGTAAATTGATACAGTCACTATGGAGAACAGTATGGAGGTTCCTTTAAAAAACTAAAAAGAGAATTACCATAGGATCCAGCAATCCCACTTCTGGGCATATAACCAGAGAAAACCATAAATCACAGAGACACATTCACCACAATGTTCATTGCAGCACTATTTACAATAGCCAGGTAATGGAAGCAACCTAAATGCCCACAGACAGACGAATGGATAAAGATGTGGTACATATATAAAATGGAATATTACTCAGCCATAAAAAGGAATGAAACTGAGTCATTTGTAGAAAAGTTGATGGATCTAGAGACTGTCATACAGAGTGAAGTAAGTCAGAAAGAGAAAAACAAATATTGTATATTAATGCCTATATGTGGAACCTAGAAAAATGCTACAGATGAACTGGTTTGCAGGGCAGAAATAGAGACACAGAGGTAGAGAACAAACGTATGGACACAAAGTGGGGGAAGCCATGGGGTGGTGGTGGTGGGATGAGTTGGGAGATTGGGATTGACCTGTATACACGTCTATGCATAAAATAGATAACTAATAATAACCTACTGTATAAAAAAAATAAATAAAATTAAATTTCAAAATTTTTAAAAATAAAATGTAAAAATAAAACAGAAAAAAAGTTCTTCCATTCACACTGATGTATTTATAAGAATGAATTATTTCCATGCTTATATCCATAAATACATAAAAGAGGAATAAAATCTAACTTGAACCAAAAAAAAAAAAAAACTGAACCTAACAGTTATACAGAGGAAAACACTACCAAGGCACTTGCTCCAGTGGTAAACAATTCTGAAATTGGTCAGAGGTGGGGAATCATCTCCCATACAGCCAGCAGCCCCACCCGCCCACGCAAGGAGCGTCCTTATTGCAAAGCTGGGGGACCGTGCCTAGGCCTCTGTGAGTAAACGTGAGCTGAGCCCCAGGCCAGCTGCTGCTGAACTGTTCCCACCCTTCCCAGGTGAAACACCTGAATATGTACAAGGGCTTGAAAGCCTAGAGGAAGGGCCGTGGAGCCACACCAGCGACAGCACGCAGGCCACCTTGGTGCCTGCAGGTCAGCCAGGATGGTCCTGGCCACGGGCGCTCTTCTGGAAGCTTTCCATTGCCCTGCCTGAGATACCCCTCCTGTCCCGGCCCCCACTCCTTTTTTTCCTTCCTCACCTCAGCCCGGAGAGATATTCCAGTGGAAGTTATGGGTGACACATCCTCTTCTTTACAGGTGGCAGCCTGGCAACTCCTGCAGAAAGTCCAGCAGAGCCCCACTCACACCGGGCCACCCACAAAGCCGTGGACCCTCACACCCTCCCACCAGCACAGCCCAGAGACTGCTGACGGGGCAGAGTATATGGAGTCAGGCACAGCTGCAGGGTCTATTGCTGCCTGGAGTGCTGTTTATATAGACCTCAACCCAGGCACACCTGGGGAGGGCTTGCCGGCAGGGTCAGGCTGCCCAGGTCAGCTAATCCTCAGCCCTCAGGGAATCACATTGCAGAAAATGGACCTCGCTAAGACAGAATATTCGCCAAGGAAAAGAAGCACACAATGCCATTTGCAGCACCATAGATGAGTCTAGAGGTAATCACGTGACTTGGAGTAAGTCAGAAAGTGAAAGACACATATCATATCATATCACTTATAGGTGTTACCTATAAATTGATACCAGGGCAGATATTTCCACGGAGAAGGGCAATCACAGATTCATTAAACAAACTTATGGTTCACCAAAGGAAAGGTGTGAGGATTGAATTCATTACGATATTGGGGTTAACAGACATATACAAACACAGTAGACATATATAATCACCAAAGACCTACGGAGTACCAAGAGAAGACTACTCAACATTCTGTCATAACGAACATGGGAAAAGGATCCCAGGAAGAACAGACATATGTATATGTGTAAAAGAACCACCTCTTGCACACCTACAACAAGCTAAACGTTGTACTCAAACTTGCTGTAATAAAAAATAAAAAATTAAATTAAAAACACGAACAAGAAGTAGTGAGACAAACTTGAGGGGCTTTCTCCTGGCACATTCCGTTCTACATTCCAATCTAGAACGCGACTTCCATTGAGGCTCTGCTGCCCTAGTAACCAGATTTGGTAAGGGAGAACTGCTGGCACCTTGTGGCCGTTTCACACAACAGCAGCTTTAATCCCAGCGCTAACGGTCAGTGGATATTCCAAATCATTACAGGCCTGTAAATGACACCTGCCCTGAAAACAAATCCTGGGGTCATATATCGACCAAAAAATTCAAAAGACGTCCATATTTCAAAACGACAGTTTCAAGAGGCATATTTCACGCACATTAGTGTTCTGCTTCTTTTGATTTCTTTCTTTCTTTGTTAAAAAAACGGGAATGGAAAAAGGTAACCCTCAGAAGGGGCGAAAACGTTCACAAACGAATCAATGGACAAAGGTTTAATCTCCAATATATATATACAGCTCATGCAGCTTAATATTAATACAACAAACAACCCAATACAAAAATGGGCAGAAGATCTAAATAGACGTTTCTTCAAAGAAGACACAGAGATGGCCAAGACGCACATGAAAAGCTGCTCAACATCACTAATTATTAGAGAAATGCAAATCAAAACTACAATGAGGTAAGACCTCACACCTGTTAGAATCGGCATCATCAGATAATCTACAAACAACAAATTCTGGGGAGGGTGTGGACAAAAGGAACCCTCTTCCGCTATTGGTGGGAATGTAAATTGATACAGTCACTATGGAGAACAGTATGGAGGTTCCTTTAAAAAACTAAAAAGAGAATTACCATAGGATCCAGCAATCCCACTTCTGGGCATATAACCAGAGAAAACCATAAATCACAGAGACACATTCACCACAATGTTCATTGCAGCACTATTTACAATAGCCAGGTAATGGAAGCAACCTAAATGCCCACAGACAGACGAATGGATAAAGATGTGGTACATATATAAAATGGAATATTACTCAGCCATAAAAAGGAATGAAACTGAGTCATTTGTAGAAAAGTTGATGGATCTAGAGACTGTCATACAGAGTGAAGTAAGTCAGAAAGAGAAAAACAAATATTGTATATTAATGCCTATATGTGGAACCTAGAAAAATGCTACAGATGAACTGGTTTGCAGGGCAGAAATAGAGACACAGAGGTAGAGAACAAACGTATGGACACAAAGTGGGGGAAGCCATGGGGTGGTGGTGGTGGGATGAGTTGGGAGATTGGGATTGACCTGTATACACGTCTATGCATAAAATAGATAACTAATAATAACCTACTGTATAAAAAAAATAAATAAAATTAAATTTCAAAATTTTTAAAAATAAAATGTAAAAATAAAACAGAAAAAAAGTTCTTCCATTCACACTGATGTATTTATAAGAATGAATTATTTCCATGCTTATATCCATAAATACATAAAAGAGGAATAAAATCTAACTTGAACCAAAAAAAAAAAAAAACTGAACCTAACAGTTATACAGAGGAAAACACTACCAAGGCACTTGCTCCAGTGGTAAACAATTCTGAAATTGGTCAGAGGTGGGGAATCATCTCCCATACAGCCAGCAGCCCCACCCGCCCACGCAAGGAGCGTCCTTATTGCAAAGCTGGGGGACCGTGCCTAGGCCTCTGTGAGTAAACGTGAGCTGAGCCCCAGGCCAGCTGCTGCTGAACTGTTCCCACCCTTCCCAGGTGAAACACCTGAATATGTACAAGGGCTTGAAAGCCTAGAGGAAGGGCCGTGGAGCCACACCAGCGACAGCACGCAGGCCACCTTGGTGCCTGCAGGTCAGCCAGGATGGTCCTGGCCACGGGCGCTCTTCTGGAAGCTTTCCATTGCCCTGCCTGAGATACCCCTCCTGTCCCGGCCCCCACTCCTTTTTTTCCTTCCTCACCTCAGCCCGGAGAGATATTCCAGTGGAAGTTATGGGTGACACATCCTCTTCTTTACAGGTGGCAGCCTGGCAACTCCTGCAGAAAGTCCAGCAGAGCCCCACTCACACCGGGCCACCCACAAAGCCGTGGACCCTCACACCCTCCCACCAGCACAGCCCAGAGACTGCTGACGGGGCAGAGTATATGGAGTCAGGCACAGCTGCAGGGTCTATTGCTGCCTGGAGTGCTGTTTATATAGACCTCAACCCAGGCACACCTGGGGAGGGCTTGCCGGCAGGGTCAGGCTGCCCAGGTCAGCTAATCCTCAGCCCTCAGGGAATCACATTGCAGAAAATGGACCTCGCTAAGACAGAATATTCGCCAAGGAAAAGAAGCACACAATGCCATTTGCAGCACCATAGATGAGTCTAGAGGTAATCACGTGACTTGGAGTAAGTCAGAAAGTGAAAGACACATATCATATCATATCACTTATAGGTGTTACCTATAAATTGATACCAGGGCAGATATTTCCACGGAGAAGGGCAATCACAGATTCATTAAACAAACTTATGGTTCACCAAAGGAAAGGTGTGAGGATTGAATTCATTACGATATTGGGGTTAACAGACATATACAAACACAGTAGACATATATAATCACCAAAGACCTACGGAGTACCAAGAGAAGACTACTCAACATTCTGTCATAACGAACATGGGAAAAGGATCCCAGGAAGAACAGACATATGTATATGTGTAAAAGAACCACCTCTTGCACACCTACAACAAGCTAAACGTTGTACTCAAACTTGCTATAATAAAAAATAAAAAATTAAATAAAAAACACGAACAAGAAGTAGTGAGACAAACTTGAGGGCCTTTCTCCTGGCACATTCCGTTCTAAATTCCAATCTAGAACGCGACTTCCATTGAGGCTCTGCTGCCCTAGTAACCAGATTTGGTAAGGGAGAACTGCTGCCACCTTGTGGCCGTTTCACACAACAGCAGCTTTAATCCCAGCGCTAATGGTCAGTGGATATTCCAAATCATTACAGGCCTGTAAATGACACCTGGCCTGAAAACAAATCCTGGGGTCATATATCGACCAAAAAATTCAAAAGACGTCCATATTTCAAAACGACAGTTTCAAGAGGCATATTTCACGCACATTAGTGTTCTGCTTCTTTTGATTTCTTTCTTTCTTTGTTAAAAAAACTGGAATGGAAAAAGGCAACCCTCAGAAGGGGCGAAAACTTTCACAAACGAATCAATGGACAAAGGTTTAATCTCCAATATATATAAACAGCTCATGCAGCTTAATATTAATACAACAAACAACCCAATACAAAAATGGGCAGAAGATCTAAATAGACGTTTCTTCAAAGAAGACACAGAGATGGCCAAGACGCACATGAAAAGCTGCTCAACATCACTAATTATAAGAGAAATGCAAATCAAAACTACAATGAGGTAAGACCTCACACCGGTTAGAATCGGCATCATCAGATAATCTACAAACAACAAATTCTGGGGAGGGTGTGGACAAAAGGAACCCTCTTCCGCTATTGGTGGGAATGTAAATTGATACAGTCACTATGGAGAACAGTATGGAGGTTCCTTTAAAAAACTAAAAACAGAATTACAATAGGATCCAGCAATCCCAGTTCTGGGCATATACCCAGAGAAAACCAAAAATCACAAAGACACATTCACCACAATGTTCATTGCAGCACTATTTACAATAGCCAGGTAATGGAAGCAACCTAAATGCCCAGAGACACACGAATGGATAAAGATGTGGTACATATATAAAATGGAATATTACTCAGCCATAAACAGGAATGAAACTGGGTCATTTGTAGAGAAGTTGATGGATCTAGAGACTGTCATACAGAGTGAAGTAAGTCAGAAAGAGAAAAACAAATATTGTATATTAATGCCTATATGTGGAACCTAGAAAAATGCTACAGATGAACTGGTTTGCAGGGCAGAAATAGAGACACAGAGGTAGAGAACAAACGTATGGACACAAAGTGGGGGAAGCCATGGGGTGGTGGTGGTGGGATGAGTTGGGAGATTGGGATTGACCTGTATACATGTCTATGCATAAAATAGATAACTAATAATAACCTTCTGTATAAAAAAAATAAATAAAATTAAATTTCAAAAATTTTAAAAATAAAATGTTAAAATAAAACAGAAAAAATATTCTTCCATTCACACTGATGTATTTATAAGAATGAATTATTTCCATGCTTATATCCATAAATACATAAAAGAGGAATAAAATCTAACTTGAACCAAAAAAGAAAAAAAAATCTGAACCTAACAGTTATACAGAGGAAAACACTACCAAGGCACTTGCTCCAGTGGTAAACAATTCTGAAATTGGTCAGAGGTGGGGAATCATCTCCCATAGAGCCAGCAGCCCCGCCCGCCCACGCAAGGAGCGTCCTTATTGCAAAGCTGGGGGACCGTGCCGAGGCCTCTGTGAGTAAACGTGAGCTGAGCCCCAGGCCAGCTGCTGCTGAACTGTTCCCACCCTTCACAGGTGAAACCCCTGAATATGTACAAGGGCTTGAAAGCCTAGAGGAAGGGCCGTGGAGCCACACCAGCGACAGCACGCAGGCCACCTTGGTGCCTGCAGGTCAGCCAGGATGGTCCTGGCCACGGGCGCTCTTCTGGAAGCTTTCCATTGCCCTGCCTGAGATACCCCTCCTGTCCCGGCCCCCACTCCTTTTTTTCCTTACTCACCTCATCCCGGAGAGATATTCCAGTGGAAGTTATGGGTGACACATCCTCTTCTTTACAGGTGGCCGCCTGGCAACTCCTGCAGAAAGTCCAGCAGAGCCCCACTCACACCGGGCCACCCTCAAAGCCGTGGGCCCTCACACCCTCCCACCAGCACATCCCCGAGACTGCTGACGGGGCAGAGAATATGGAGTCAGGCACAGCTGCAGAGGCTATTGCTGCCTGGAGTGCTGTTTATATTGACCTCAACCCAGGCACACCTGGGGAGGGCTTGCCGGCAGGGTCAGGCTGCCCAGGTCAGCTAATCCTCAGCCCTCAGGGAATCACATTGCAGAAAATGGACCTCGCTAAGACAGAATATTCGCCAAGGAAAAGAAGCACACAATGCCATTTGCAGCACCGTAGATGAGTCTAGAGGTAATCACGTGACTTGGAGTAAGTCAGAAAGTGAAAGACACATATCATATCATATCACTTAGAGGTGTTACCTATAAATTGATACCAGGGCAGATATTTCCACGGAGAAGGGCAATCACAGATTCATTAAACAAACTTATGGTTCACCAATGAAAGGTGTGAGGATTGAATTCATTACGATATTGGGGTTAACAGACATATACAAACACAGTAGACATATATAATCACCAAAGACCTACGGAGTACCAAGAGAAGACTACTCAACATTCTGTCATAACGTACATGGGAAAAGGATCCCAGGAAGAACAGACATATGTATATGTGTAAAAGAACCACCTCTTGCACACCTACAACAAGCTAAACGTTGTACTCAAACTTGCTGTAATAAAAATAAAAAATTAAATTAAAAACACGAACAAGAAGTAGTGAGACAAACTTGAGGGGCTTTCTCCTGGCACATTCCGTTCTACATTCCAATCTAGAACGCGACTTCCATTGAGGCTCTGCTGCCCTAGTAACCAGATTTGGTAAGGGAGAACTGCTGCCACCTTGTGGCCGTTTCACACAACAGCAGCTTTAATCCCAGCGCTAATGGTCAGTGGATATTCCAAATCATTACAGGCCTGTAAATGACACCTTCCCTGAAAACAAATCCTGGGGTCATATATCGACCAAAAAATTCAAAAGACGTCCATATTTCAAAACGACAGTTTCAAGAGGCATATTTCACGCACATTAGTGTTCTGCTTCTTTTGATTTCTTTCTTTCTTTGTTAAAAAAACGGGAATGGAAAAAGGCAACCCTCAGAATGGGCGAAAACTTTCACAAACGAATCAATGGACAAAGGTTTAATCTCCAATATATATAAACAGCTCATGCAGCTTAATATTAATAAAACAAACAACCCAATACAAAAATGGGCAGAAGATCTAAATAGACGTTTCTTCAAAGAAGACACAGAGATGGCCAAGACGCACATGAAAAGCTGCTCAACATCACTAATTATTAGAGAAATGCAAATCAAAACTACAATGAGGTAAGACCTCACACCTGTTAGAATCGGCATCATCAGATAATCTACAAACAACAAATTCTGGGGAGGGTGTGGACAAAAGGAACCCTCTTCCGCTATTGGTGGGAATGTAAATTGATACAGTCACTATGGAGAACAGTATGGAGGTTCCTTTAAAAAACTAAAAAGAGAATTACCATAGGATCCAGCAATCCCACTTCTCGGCATATACCCAGAGAAAACCATAAATCACAAAGACACATTCACCACAATGTTCATTGCAGCACTATTTACAATAGCCAGGTAATGGAAGCAACCTAAATGCCCACAGACAGACGAATGGATAAAGATGTGGTACATATATAAAATGGAATATTACTCAGCCATATACAGGAATGAAACTGGGTCATTTGTAGAGAAGTTGATGGATCCAGAGACTGTCATACAGAGTGAAGTAAGTCAGAAAGAGAAAAACAAATATTGTATATTAATGCCTATATGTGGAACCTAGAAAAATGCTACAGATGAACTGGTTTGCAGGGCAGAAATAGAGACACAGAGGTAGAGAACAAACGTATGGACACAAAGTGGTGGAAGCCATGGGGTGGTGGTGGTGGGATGAGTTGGGAGATTGGGATTGACCTGTATACATGTCTATGCATAAAATAGATAACTAATAATAACCTACTGTATAAAAAAAATAAATAAAATTAAATTTCAAAAATTTTAAAAATAAAATGTAAAAATAAAACAGAAAAAATGTTCTTCCATTCACACTGATGTATTTATAAGAATGAATTATTTCCATGCTTATATCCATAAATACATAAAAGCGGAATAAAATTTAACTTGAACCAAAAAAGAAAAAAAAAACTGAACCTAACAGTTATACAGAGGAAAACAATACCAAGGCACTTGCTCCAGTGGTAAACAATTCTGAAATTGGTCAGAGGTGGGGAATCATCTCCCATAGAGCCAGCAGCCCTGCCCGACCACGCAAGGAGCGTCCTTATTGCAAAGCTGGGGGACCGTGCCGAGGCCTCTGTGAGTAAACGTGAGCTGAGCCCCAGGCCAGCTGCTGCTGAACTGTTCCCACCCTTCCCAGGTGAAACACCTGAATATGTACAAGGGCTTGAAAGCCTAGAGGAAGGGCCGTGGAGCCACACCAGCGACAGCACGCAGGCCACCTTGGTGCCTGCAGGTCAGCCAGGATGGTCCTGGCCACGGGCGCTCTTCTGGAAGCTTTCCATTGCCCTGCCTGAGATACCCCTCCTGTCCCGGCCCCCACTCCTTTTTTTCCTTCCTCACCTCAGCCCGGAGAGATATTTCAGTGGAAGTTATGGGTGACACATCGTCTTCTTTACAGGTGGCAGCCTGACACTCCTGCAGAAAGTCCATCAGAGACCCACTCACACCGGGCCACCCACAAAGCCATGGACCCTCACACCCTCCCACCAGCACAGCCCCGAGACTGCTGACGGGGCAGAGAATATGGAGTCAGGCACAGCTGCAGGGGCTATTGCTGCCTGGAGTGCTGTTTATATTGACCTCAACCAAGGCACACCTGGGGAGGGCTTGCCGGCAGGGTCAGGCTGCCCAGGTCAGCTAATCCTCAGCCCTCAGGGAATCACATTGCAGAAAATGGACCTCGCTAAGACAGAATATTCGCCAAGGAAAAGAAGCACACAATGCCATTTGCAGCACCGTAGATGAGTCTAGAGGTAATCACGTGACTTGGAGTAAGTCAGAAAGTGAAAGACACATATCATATCATATCACTTAGAGGTGTTACCTATAAATTGATACCAGGGCAGATATTTCCACGGAGAAGGGCAATCACAGATTCATTAAACAAACTTATGGTTCACCAAAGGAAAGGTGTGAGGATTGAATTCATTACGATATTGGGGTTAACAGACATATACAAACACAGTAGACATATATAATCACCAAAGACCTACGGAGTACCAAGAGAAGACTACTCAACATTCTGTCATAACGTACATGGGAAAAGGATCCCAGGAAGAACAGACATATGTATATGTGTAAAAGAACCACCTCTTGCACACCTACAACAAGCTAAACGTTGTACTCAAACTTGCTGTTATAAAAAATAAAAAATTAAATTAAAAACACGAACAAGAATTAGTGAGAAAAACTTGAGGGGCTTTCTCCTGGTACATTCCGTTCTACATTCCAATCTAGAACGCGACTTCCATTGAGGCTCTGCTGCCCTAGTAACCAGATTTGGTAAGGGAGAACTGCTGCCACCTTGTGGCCGTTTCACACAACAGCAGCTTTAATCCCAGCGCTAATGGTCAGTGGATATTCCAAATCATTACAGGCCTGTAAATGACACCTGCCCTGAAAACAAATCCTGGGGTCATATATCGACCAAAAAATTCAAAAGACGTCCATATTTGAAAACGAGAGTTTCAAGAGGCATATTTCACGCACATTAGTGTTCTGATTCTTTTGCTTTCTTTCTTTCTTTGTTAAAAAAACGGGAATGGAAAAAGGTAACCCTCAGAAGGGGCGAAAACGTTCACAAACGAATCAATGGACAAAGGTTTAATCTCCAATATATATATACAGCTCATGCAGCTTAATATTAATACAACAAACAACCCAATACAAAAATGGGCAGAAGATCTAAATAGACGTTTCTTCAAAGAAGACACAGAGATGGCCAAGACGCACATGAAAAGCTGCTCAACATCACTAATTATTAGAGAAATGCAAATCAAAACTACAATGAGGTAAGACCTCACACCTGTGAGAATCGGCCTCATCAGATAATCTACAAACAACAAATTCTGGGGAGGGTGTGGACAAAAGGAACCCTCTTCCGCTATTGGTGGGAATGTAAATTGATACAGTCACTATGGAGAACAGTATGGAGGTTCCTTTAAAAAACTAAAAACAGAATTACAATATGATCCAGCAATCCCACTTCTGGGCATATACCCAGAGAAAACCATAAATCACAAAGACACATTCACCACAATGTTCATTGCAGCACTATTTACAAGAGCCAGGTAATGGAAGCAACCTAAATGCCCACAGACAGACGAATGGATAAAGATGTGGTACATATATAAAATGGAATATTACTCAGCCATAAAAAGGAATGAAACTGGGTCATTTGTAGAGAAGTTGATGGATCGAGAGACTGTCATACAGAGTGAAGTATGTCAGAAAGAGAAAAACAAATATTGTATATTAATGCCTATATGTGGAACCTAGAAAAATGCTACAGATGAACTGGTTTGCAGGGCAGAAATAGAGACACAGAGGTAGAGAACAAACGTTTGGACACAAAGTAGGGGAAGCCATGGGGTGGTGGTGTGGGATGAGTTGGGAGAGTGGGATTGACCTTTATACATGTCTATGCATAAAATAGTTAACTAATAATAACCTACTGTATAAAAAAAATAAATAAAATTAAATTTCAAAAATTTTAAAAATAAAATGTAAAAATAAAACAGAAAAAATGTTCTTCCATTCACACTGATGTATTTATAAGAATGAATTATTTCCATGCTTATATCCATAAATACATAAAAGAGGAATAAAATCTAACTTGAACCAAAAAAGAAAAAAAAATCTGAACCTAACAGTTATACAGAGGAAAACACTACCAAGGCACTTGCTCCAGTGGTAAACAATTCTGAAATTGGTCAGATGTGGGGAATCATCTCCCATAGAGCCAGCAGCCCCGCCCGCCCACGCAAGGAGCGTCCTTATTGCAAACTGGGGGACTGTGCCGAGGCCTCTGTGAGTAAACGTGAGCTGAGCCCCAGGCCAGCTGCTGCTGAACTGTTCCCACCCTTCCCAGGTGAAACACCTGAATATATACAAGGGCTTGAAAGCCTAGAGGAAGGGCCGTGGAGCCACACCAGCGACAGCACGCAGGCCACCTTGGTGCCTGCAGGTCAGCCAGGATGGTCCTGGCCGCGGGCGCTCTTCTGGAAGCTTTCCATTGCCCTGCCTGAGATACCCCTCCTGTCCCGGCCCCCACTCCTTTTTTTCCTTCCTCACCTCAGCCCGGAGAGATACTCCAGTGGAAGTTATGGGTGACACATCCTCTTCTTTACAGGTGGCAGCCTGGCAACTCCTGCAGAAAGTCCAGCAGAGCCCCACTCACACCGGGCCACCCACAAAGCCGTGGACCCTCACACCCTCCCACCAGCACAGCCCCGAGACTGCTGACGGGGCAGAGAATATGGAGTCAGGCACAGCTGCAGGGGCTATTGCTGCCTGGAGTGCTGTTTATATTGACCTCAACCCAGGCACACCTGGGGAGGGCTTGCCGGCAGGGTCAGGCTGCCCAGGTCAGCTAATCCTCAGCCCTCAGGGAATCACATTGCAGAAAATGGACCTCGCTAAGACAGAATATTCGCAAAGTAAAAGAAACACACAATGCCATTTGCAGCACCGTAGATGAGTCTAGAGGTAATCACGTGACTTGGAGTAAGTCAGAAAGTGAAACACACATATCATATCATATCACTTATAGGTGTTACCTATAAATTGATACCAGGGCAGATATTTCCACGGAGAAGGGCAATCACAGATTCATTAAACAAACTTATGGTTCACCAAAGGAAAGGTGTGAGGATTGAATTCATTACGATATTGGGGTTAACAGACATATACAAACACAGTAGACATATATAATCTCCAAAGACCTACGGAGTACCAAGAGAAGACTACTCAACATTCTGTCATAACGAACATGGGAAAAGGATCCCAGGAAGAACAGACATATGTATATGTGTAAAAGAACCACCTCTTGCACACCTACAACAAGCTAAACGTTGTACTCAAACTTGCTGTAATAAAAAATAAAAAATTAAATTAAAAACACGAACAAGAAGTAGTGAGACAAACTTGAGGGGCTTTCTCCTGGCACATTCCGTTCTATATTCCAATCTAGAACGCGACTTCCATTGAGGCTCTGCTGCCCTAGTAACCAGATTTGGTAAGGGAGAACTGCTGCCACCTTGTGGCCGTTTCACACAACAGCAGCTTTAATCCCAGCGCTAATGGTCAGTGGATATTCCAAATCATTACAGGCCTGTAAATGACACCTGCCCTGAAAACAAATCCTGGGGTCATATATCGACCAAAAAATTCAAAAGACGTCCATATTTCAAAACGACAGTTTCAAGAGGCATATTTCACGCACATTAGTGTTCTGCTTCTTTTGATTTCATTCTTTCTTTGTTAAAAAAACGGGAATGGAAAAAGGCAACCCTCAGAAGGGGCGAAAACTTTCACAAACGAATCAATGGACAAAGGTTTAATCTCCAATATATATAAACAGCTCATGCAGTTTAATATTAATACAACAAACAACCCAATACAAAAATGGGCAGAAGATCTAAATAGACGTTTCTTCAAAGAAGACACAGAGATGGCCAAGACGCACATGAAAAGCTGCTCAACATCACTAATTATTAGAGAAATGCAAATCAAAACTACAATGAGGTAAGACCTCACACCTGTTAGAATCGGCATCATCAGATAATCTACAAACAACAAATTCTGGGGAGGGTGTGGACAAAAGGAACCCTCTTCCGCTATTGGTGGGAATGTAAATTGATACAGTCACTATGGAGAACAGTATGGAGGTTCCTTTAAAAAACTAAAAACAGAATTACAATAGGATCCAGCAATCCCACTTCTGGGCATATACCCAGAGAAAACCATAAATCACAAAGACACATTCACCAAAATGTTCATTGCAGCACTATTTACAAGAGCCAGGTAATGGAAGCAACCTAAATGCCCACAGACAGACGAATGGATAAAGATGTGGTACATATATAAAATGGAATATTACTCAGCCATAAAAAGGAATGAAACTGGGTCATTTGTAGAGAAGTTGATGGATCTAGAGACTGTCATACAGAGTGAAGTAAGTCAGAAAGAGAAAAACAAATATTGTATATTAATGCCTATATGTGGAACCTAGAAAAATGCTACAGATGAACTGGTTTGCAGGGCAGAAATAGAGACACAGAGGTAGAGAACAAACGTATGGACACAAAGTGGGGGAAGCCATGGGGTGGTGGTGGTGGGATGAGTTGGGAGATTGGGATTGACCTGTATACATGTCTATGCATAAAATAGTTAACTAATAATAACTTACTGTATAAAAAAAATAAATAAAATTAAATTTCAAAAATTTTAAAAATAAAATGTAAAAATAAAACAGAAAAAATGTTCTTCCATTCACACTGATGTATTTATAAGAATGAATTATTTCCATGCTTATATCCATAAATACATAAAAGAGGAATAAAATCTAACTTGAACCAAAAAAGAAAAAAAAATCTGAACCTAACAGTTATACAGAGGAAAACACTACCAAGGCACTTGCTCCAGTGGTAAACAATTCTGAAATTGGTCAGAGGTGGGGAATCATCTCCCATAGAGCCAGCAGCCCCGCCCGCCCACGCAAGGAGCGTCCTTATTGCAAAGCTGGGGGACCGTGCCGAGGCCTCTGTGAGTAAACGTGAGCTGAGCCCCAGGCCAGCTGCTGCTGAACTGTTCCCACCCTTCCCAGGTGAAACACCTGAATATGTACAAGGGCTTGAAAGCCTAGAGGAAGGGCCGTGGAGCCACACCAGCGACAGCACGCAGGCCACCTTGGTGCCTGCAGGTCAGCCAGGATGGTCCTGGCCACGGGAGCTCTTCTGGAAGCTTTCTATTGCCCTGCCTGAGATACCCCTCCTGTCCCGGCCCCCACTCCTTTTTTTCCTTACTCACCTCAGCCCGGAGAGATATTCCCGTGGAAGTTATGGGTGACACATCCTCTTCTTTATTTTTTATTTTTATTTTTATTATTTTTTTTTTTTGCGTTAGGCGGGCCTCTCACTGCTGTGGCCTCTCGCCATGCAGAGCACAGGCTCCGGACGCGCAGGCTCAGCAGCCATGGCTCACGGGCCCAGCCGCTCCGCGGCATGTGGGATCTTCCCAGACCGGGGCACGAACCCGTGTCCCCTGCATCGGCAGGCGGACTCTCAACCACTGCGCCACCAGGGAAGCCCACATCCTCTTCTTTACAGGTGGCAGCCTGGCAACTCCTGCAGAAAGTCAGGCAGAGCCCCACTCACACCGGGCCACCCACAAAGCCGTTGACCCTCACACCCTCCCACCAGCACAGCCCCGAGACTGCTGACGGGGCAGATAATATGGAGTCAGGCACAGCTGCAGGGGCTATTGCTGCCTGGAGTCCTGTTTGTATTGACCTCAACCCAGGCACACCTGGGGAGGGCTTGCCGGCAGGGTCAGGCTGCCCAGGTCAGCTAATCCTCAGCCCTCAGGGAATCACATTGCAGAAAATGGACCTCGCTAAGACAGAATATTCGCCAAGGAAAAGAAACACACAATGCCATTTGCAGCACCATAGATGAGTCTAGAGGTAATCACGTGACTTGGAGTAAGTCAGAAAGTGAAAGACACATATCATATCATATCACTTATAGGTGTTACCTATAAATTGATACCAGGGCAGATATTTCCACGGAGAAGGGCAATCACAGATTCATTAAACAAACTTATGGTTCACCAAAGGAAAGGTGTGAGGATTGAATTCATTACGATATTGGGGTTAACAGACATATACAAACACAGTAGACATATATAATCACCAAAGACCTATGGAGTACCAAGAGAAGACTACTCAACATTCTGTCATAACGTACATGGGAAAAGGATCCCAGGAAGAACAGACATATGTATATGTGTAAAAGAACCACCTCTTGCACACCTACAACAAGCTAAACGTTGTACTCAAACTTGCTGTAATAAAAAATCAAAAATTAAATTAAAAACACGAACAAGAATTAGTGAGAAAAACTTGAGGGGCATTCTCCTGGTACATTCCATTCTACATTCCAATCTAGAACGCGACTTCCATTAAGGCTCTGCTGCCCTAGTAACCAGATTTGGTAAGGGAGAACTGCTGCCACCTTGTGGCCGTTTCACACAACAGCAGCATTAATCGCAGCGCTAATGGTCAGTGGATATTCCAAATCATTACAGGCCTGTAAATGACACCTGCCCTGAAAACAAATCCTGGGGTCATATATCGACCAAAAAATTCAAAAGACGTCCATATTTCAAAACGACAGTTTCAAGAGGCATATTTCACGCACATTAGTGTTCTGCTTCTTTTGATTTCTTTCTTTCTTTGTTAAAAAAACGGGAATGGAAAAAGGCAACCCTCAGAAGGGGCGAAAACTTTCACAAACGAATCAATGGACAAAGGTTTAATCTCCAATATATATAAACAGCTCATGCAGCTTAATATTAATACAACAAACAACCCAATACAAAAATGGGCAGCAGATCTAAATAGACGTTTCTTCAAAGAAGACACAGAGATGGCCAAGACGCTCATGAAAAGCTGCGCAACATCACTAATTATTAGAGAAATGCAAATCAAAACTACAATGAGGTAAGACCTCACACCTGTTAGAATCGGCATCATCAGATAATCTACAAACAACAAATTCTGGGGAGGGTGTGGACAAAAGGAACCCTCTTCCGCTATTGGTGGGAATGTAAATTGATACAGTCACTATGGAGAACAGTATGGAGGTTCCTTTAAAAAACTAAAAACAGAATTACAATAGGATCCAGCAATCCCACTTCTGGGCATATACCCAGAGAAAACCAAAAATCACAAAGACACATTCACCACAATGTTCATTGCAGCACTATTTACAATAGCCAGGTAATGGAAGCAACCTAAATGCCCACAGACAGACGAATGGATAAAGATGTGGTACATATATAAAATGGAATATTACTCAGCCATAAAAAGGAATGAAACTGGGTCATTTGTAGAGAAGTTGATGGATCTAGAGACTGTCATACAGAGTGAAGTAAGTCAGAAAGAGAAAAACAAATATTGTATATTAATGCCTATATGTGGAACCTAGAAAAATGCTACAGATGAACTGGTTTGCAGGGCAGAAATAGAGACACAGAGGTAGAGAACAAACGTATGGACACAAAGTGGGGGAAGCCATGGGGTGGTGGTGGTGGGATGAGTTGGGAGATTGGGATTGACCTGTATACATGTCTATGCATAAAATAGATAACTAACAATAACCTACTGTATAAAAAAAATAAATAAAATTAAATTTCAAAAATTTTAAAAATAAAATGTAAAAATAAAACAGAAAGAATGTTCTTCCATTCACACTGATGTATTTATAAGAATGAATTATTTCCATGCTTATATCCATAAATACATAAAGGAGGAATAAAATCTAACTTGAACCAAAAAAGAAAAAAAAACTGAACCTAACAGTTATACAGAGGAAAACACTACCAAGGCAATTGCTCCAGTGGTAAACAATTCTGAAATTG
Organism: Mesoplodon bidens; assembly: GCF_964165515.1. Lineage (NCBI taxonomy): Eukaryota > Metazoa > Chordata > Mammalia > Artiodactyla > Ziphiidae > Mesoplodon > Mesoplodon bidens. The sequence goes on along the minus strand of NW_027672593.1, from coordinate 132,631 downwards.
GTCAGAGGTGGGGAATCATCTCCCATAGAGCCAGCAGCCCCGCCCGCCCACGCAAGGAGCGTCCTTATTGCAAAGCTGGGGGACAGTGCCGAGGCCTCTGTGAGTAAACGTGAGCTGAGCCCCAGGCCAGCTGCTGCTGAACTGTTCCCACCCTTCCCAGGTGAAACTCCTGAATATGTACAAGGGCTTGAAAGCCTAGAGGAAGGGCCGTGGAGCCACAACAGCGACAGCACGCAGGCCACCTTGGTGCCTGCAGGTCAGCCAGGATGGTCCAGGCCACGGGCACTCTTCTGGAAGCTTTCCATTGCCCTGCCTGAGATACCCCTCCTGTCCCGGCCCCCACTCCTTTTTTTCCTTCCTCACCTCAGCCCGGAGAGATATTCCAGTGGAAGTTATGGGTGACATATCCTCTTCTTTACAGGTGGCAGCCTGGCAACTCCTGCAGAAAGTCCAGCAGAGCCCCACTCACACCGGGCCACTCACAAAGCCGTGGACCCTCACACCCTCCCAACAGCACAGCCCCGAGACTCCTGACGGGGCAGAGAATATGGAGTCAGGCACAGCTGCAGGGGCTATTGCTGCCTGGAGTGCTGTTTATATTGACCTCAACCCAGGCACACCTGGGGAGGGCTTGCCGGCAGGGTCAGGCTGCCCAGGTCAGCTAATCCTCAGCCCTCAGGGAATCACATTGCAGAAAATGGACCTCGCTAAGACAGAATATTCGCCAAGGAAAAGAAGCACACAATGCCATTTGCAGCACCGTAGATGAGTCTAGAGGTAATCACGTGACTTGGAGTAAGTCAGAAAGTGAAAGACACATATCATATCATATCACTTATAGGTGTTACCTATAAATTGATACCAGGGCAGATATTTCCACGGAGAAGGGCAATCACAGATTCATTAAACAAACTTATGGTTCACCAAAGGAAAGGTGTGAGGATTGAATTCATTACGATATTGGGGTTAACAGACATATACAAACACAGTAGACATATATAATCACCAAAGACCTACGGAGTACCAAGAGAAGACTACTCAACATTCTGTCATAACGTACATGGGAAAAGGATACCAGGAAGAACAGACATATGTATATGTGTAAAAGAACCACCTCTTGCACACCTACAACAAGCTAAACATTGTACTGAAACTTCCTGTAATAAAATATAAAAAAATAAATTAAAAACACGAACAAGAATTAGTGAGAAAAACTTGAGGGGCTTTCTCCTGGTACATTCCGTTCTACATTCCAATCTAGAACGCGACTTCCATTGAGGCTCTGCTGCCCTAGTAACCAGATTTGGTAAGGGAGAACTGCTGCCACCTTGTGGCCGTTTCACACAACAGCAGCTTTAATCCCAGCGCTAATGGTCAGTGGATATTCCAAATCATTACAGGCCTGTAAATGACACCTGCCCTGAAAACAAATCCTGGGGTCATATATCGACCAAAAAATTCAAAAAACGTCCATATTTCAAAACGACAGTTTCAAGAGGCATATTTCACGCACATTAGTGTTCTGCTTCTTTTGCTTTCTTTCTTTCTTTGTTAAAAAAAACGGGAATGGAAAAAGGCAACCCTCAGAATGGGCGAAAACGTTCACAAACGAATCAATGGACAAAGGTTTAATCTCCAATATATATAAACAGCTCATGCAGCTTAATATTAATAAAACAAACAACCCAATACAAAAATGGGCAGAAGATCTAAAGAGACGTTTCTTCAAAGAAGACACAGAGATGGCCAAGACGCACATGAAAAGCTGCTCTACATCACTAATTATTAGAGAAATGCAAATCAAAACTACAATGAGGTAAGACCTCACACCTGTTAGAATCGGCATCATCAGATAATCTACAAACAACAAATTCTGGGGAGGGTGTGGACAAAAGGAACCCTCTTCCGCTATTGGTGGGGATGTAAATTGATACAGTCACTAAGGAGAACAGTATGGAGGTTACTTTAAAAAACTAAAAAGAGAATTACCATAGGATCCAGCAATCCCACATCTGGGCATATACCCAGAGAAAACCATAAATCACAGAGACACATTCACCACAATGTTCATTGCAGCACTATTTACAATAGCCAGGTTATGGAAGCAACATAAATGCCCACAGACAGACGAATGGATAAAGATGTGGTACATATATAAAATGGAATATTACTCAGCCATAAAAAGGAATGAACCTGGGTCATTTGTAGAGAAGTTGATGGATCTAGAGACTGTCATACAGAGTGAAGTAAGCCAGAAAGAGAAAAACAAATATTGTATATTAATGCCTATATGTGGAACCTAGAAAAATGGTAGAGATGAACTGGTTTGCAGGGCAGAAATAGAGACACAGAGGTAGAGAACAAACGTATGGACACAAAGTGGGGGAAGCCATGGGGTGGTGGTGGTGGGATGACTTGGGAGATTAGGATTGACCTGTATACATGTCTATGCATAAAATAGATAACTAATAATAACCTACTGTATAAAAAATAACTAAAATTAAATTTCAAAATTTTAAAAAATAAAATGTAAAAATAAAACAGAAAAAAAGTTCTTCCATTCACACTGATGTATTTATACGAATGAATTATTTCCATGCTTATATCTATAAATACATAAATGAGGAATAAAATCTAACTTGAACCAAAAAAGAAAAAAAAAAAACTGAACCTAACAGTTATACAGAGGAAAACACTACCAAGGCACTTGCTCCAGTGGTAAACAATTCTGAAATTGGTCAGAGGTGGGGAATCATCTCCCATACAGCCAGCAGCCCCGCCCGCCCACGCAAGGAGCATCCTCATTGCAAAGCTGGGAGACCGTGCCGAGGCCTCTGTGAGTAAACGTGAGCTGAGGCCCAGGCCAGATGCTGCTGAACTGTTCCCACCCTTCCCAGGTGAAACACCTGAATATGTACAAGGGCTTGAAAGCTAGAGGAAGGGCCGTGGAGCCACACCAGCGACAGCACGCAGGCCAAATTGGTGCCTGCAGGTCAGCCAGGATGGTACTGGCCACGGGCGCTCTTCTGGAAGCTTTCTATTGCCCTGCCTGAGATACCCCTCCTGTCCCGGCCCCCACTCCTTTTTTTCCTTCCTCACCTCAGCCCGGAGAGATATTCCAGTGGAAGTTATGGGTGACACATCCTCTTCTTTACAGGTGGCAGCCTGGCAACTCCTGCCGAAAGTCCAGCAGAGCCCCACTCACACCGGGCCACCCACAAAGCCGTGGACCCTCACACCCTCCCACCAGCACAGCCCCGAGACTGCTGACGGGGCAGAGAATATGGAGTAAGGCACAGCTGCAGGGGCTATTGCTGCCTGGAGTGCTGTTTATATTGACCTCAACCAAGGCACACCTGGGGAGGGCTTGCCGGCAGGGTCAGGCTGCCCAGGTCAGCTAATCCTCAGCCCTCAGGGAATCACATTGCAGAAAATGGACCTCGCTAAGACAGAATATTCGCCAAGGAGAAAAAGGACACAATGCCATTTGCAGCACCCTAGATGAGTCTCGAGGTAATCACGTGACTTGGAGTAAGTCAGAAAGTGAAAGACACATATCATATCATATCACTTATAGGTGTTACCTATAAATTGATACCAGGGCAGATATTTCCACGGAGAAGGGCAATCACAGATTCATTAAACAAACTTATGGTTCACCAAAGGAAAGGTGTGAGGATTGAATTCATTACGATATTCGTGTTAACAGACAGATACAAACACAGTAGACGTATATAATCACCAAAGACCCACGGAGTACCAAGAGAAGACTACTCAACATTCTGTCATAACGTACATGGGAAAAGGATCCCAGGAAGAACAGACATATGTATATGTGTAAAAGAACCACCTCTTGCACACCTACAACAAGCTAAACGTTGTACTCAAACTTGCTGTAATAAAGAATAAAAAATTAAATTAAAAACACGAACAAGAATTAGTGAGAAAAACTTGAGGGGCTTTCTCCTGGTACATTCCGTTCTACATTCCAATCTAGAACGCGACTTCCATTGAGACTCTGCTGCCCTAGTAACCAGATTTGGTAAGGGAGAACTGCTGCCACCTTGTGGCCGTTTCACACAACAGCAGCTTTAATCCCAGCGCTAATGGTCAGTGGATATTCCAAATCATTACAGGCCTGTAAATGACACCTGCCCTGAAAACAAATCCTGGGGTCATATATCGACCAAAAAATTCAAAAGACGTCCATATTTCAAAACGACAGTTTCAAGAGGCATATTTCACGCACATTAGTGTTCTGCTTCTTTTGATTTCTTTCTTTCTTTGTTAAAAAAACGGGAATGGAAAAAGGCAGCCCTCAGAATGGGAGAAAACTTTCACAAACGAATCAATGGACAAAGGTTTAATCTCCAATATATATAAACAGCTCATGCAGCTTAATATTAATAAAACAAACAACCCAATACAAAAATGGGCAGAAGATCTAAATAGACGTTTCTTCAAAGAAGACACAGAGATGGCCAAGACGCACATGAAAAGCTGCTCAACATCACTAATTATAAGAGAAATGCAAATCAAAACTACAATGAGGGCCTCCCTGGTGGCGCAGTGGTTGAGAGTCCGCCTGCCGATGCAGGGGATACGGGTTCGTGCCCCGGTCTGGGAGGATCCCATATGCCGCAGAGCGGCTGGGCCGGTGAGCCATGGCCGCTGGGCCTGCGCATCCGGAGCCTGTGCTCCGCAACGGGAGAGGCCACAACAGTGAGAGGCCCGCATACCGCAAAAAGAAAAAAAAAAAAAAAAAAAACTACAATGAGGTAAGACCTCACACCTGTTAGAATCGGCATCATCAGATAATCTACAAACAACAAATTCTGGGGAGGTTGTGGACAAAAGGAACCCTCTTCCGCTATTGGTGGGAATGTAAATTGATACAGTCACTATGGAGAACAGTATGGAGGTTCCTTTAAAAAACTAAAAACAGAATTACAATAGGATCCAGCAATCCCACTTCTGGGCATATACCCAGAGAAAACCATAAATCACAGAGACACATTCACCACAATGTTCATTGCAGCACTATTTACAAGAGCCAAGTAATGGAAGCAACCTAAATGCCCACAGACAGACGAATGGATAAAGATGTGGTACATATATAAAATGGAATATTACTCAGCCATAAAAAGGAATGAAACTGAGTCATTTGTAGAGAAGTTGATGGATCTAGAGACTGTCATACAGAGTGAAGTAAGTCAGAAAGAGAAAAACAAATATTGTATATTAATGCCTATATGTGGAACCTAGAAAAATGCTACAGATGAACTGGTTTGCAGGGCAGAAATAGAGACACAGAGGTAGAGAACAAACGTATGGACACAAAGTGGGGGAAGCCATGGGGTGGTGGTGGTGGGATGAGTTGGGAGATTGGGATTGACCTGTATACATGTCTATGCATAAAATAGATAACTAATAATAACCTACTATACAAAAAAAAAAAGAAAATTAAATTTCAAAAATTTAAAAATAAAATGTAAAAATAAAACAGAAAAAATTTTCTTCCATTCACACAGATGTATTTATAAGAATGAATTATTTCCATGCTTATATCCGTAAATACATAAAAGAGGAATAAAATCTAACTTGAACCAAAAAAGAAAAAAAAAAACTGAACCTAACAGTTATACAGAGGAAAACACTACCAAGGCACTTGCTCCAATGGTAAACAATTCTGAAATTGGTCAGAGGTGGGGAATCATCTCCCATAGAGCCAGCAGCCCCGCCCGCCCACGCAAGGAGCGTCCTTATTGCAAAGCTGGGGGACCGTGCCGAGGCCTCTGTGAGTAAACGTGAGCTGAGCCCCAGGCCAGATGCTGCTGAACTGTTCCCACCCTTCCCAGGTGAAACACCTGAATATGTACAAGGGCTTGAAAGCCTAGAGGAAGTGCCGTGGAGCCACACCAGCGACAGCACGCAGGCCAACTTGGTGACTGCAGGTCAGCCAGGATGGTCCTGGCCACGGGTGCTCTTCTGGAAGCTTTCCATTGCCCTGCCTGAGATACCCCTCCTGTCCCGGCCCCCACTCCTTTTTTTCTTTCCTCACCTCAGCCCGGAGAGATACTCCAGTGGAAGTTATGGGAGACACATCCTCTTCTTTACAGGTGGCATCCTGGCAACTCCTGCAGAAAGTCCAGCAGAGCCCCACTCACACCGGGCCACCCACAAAGCCGTGGACCCTCACACCCTCCCACCAGCACAGCCCCGAGACTGCTGACGGGGCAGAGAATATGGAGTCAGGCACAGCTGCAGGGGCTATTGCTGCCTGGAGTGCTGTTTATATTGACCTCAACACAGGCACACCTGGGGAGGGCTTGCCGGCAGGGTCAGGCTGCCCAGGTCAGCTAATCCTCAGCCCTCAGGGAATCACATTGCAGAAAATGGACCTCGCTAAGACAGAATATTAGCCAAGGAAAAGAAGCACACAATGCCATTTGCAGCACCGTAGATGAGTCTAGAGGTAATCACGTGACTTGGAGTAAGTCAGAAAGTGAAAGACACATATCATATCATATCACTTATAGGTGTTACCTATAAATTGATACCAGGGCAGATATTTCCACGGAGAAGGGCAATCACAGATTCATTAAACAAACTTATGGTTCAGCAAAGGAAATGTGTGAGGATTGAATTCATTACGATATTGGGGTTAAAAGACATATACAAACACAGTAGACATATATAATCACCAAAGACCTACGGAGTACCAAGAGAAGACTACTCAACATTATGTCATAACGAACATGGGAAAAGGATCCCAGGAAGAACAGACATATGTATATGTGTAAAAGAACCACCTCTTGCACACCTACAACAAGCTAAACGTTGTACTCAAACTTGCTGTAATAAAAAATAAAAAATTAAATTAAAAACACGAACAAGAAGTAGTGAGACAAACTTGAGGGGCTTTCTCCTGGCACATTCCGTTCTACATTCCAATCTAGAACGCGACTTCCATTGAGGCTCTGCTGCCCTAGTAACCAGATTTGGTAAGGGAGAACTGCTGGCACCTTGTGGCCGTTTCACACAACAGCAGCTTTAATCCCAGCGCTAACGGTCAGTGGATATTCCAAATCATTACAGGCCTGTAAATGACACCTGCCCTGAAAACAAATCCTGGGGTCATATATCGACCAAAAAATTCAAAAGACGTCCATATTTCAAAACGACAGTTTCAAGAGGCATATTTCACGCACATTAGTGTTCTGCTTCTTTTGATTTCTTTCTTTCTTTGTTAAAAAAACGGGAATGGAAAAAGGTAACCCTCAGAAGGGGCGAAAACGTTCACAAACGAATCAATGGACAAAGGTTTAATCTCCAATATATATATACAGCTCATGCAGCTTAATATTAATACAACAAACAACCCAATACAAAAATGGGCAGAAGATCTAAATAGACGTTTCTTCAAAGAAGACACAGAGATGGCCAAGACGCACATGAAAAGCTGCTCAACATCACTAATTATTAGAGAAATGCAAATCAAAACTACAATGAGGTAAGACCTCACACCTGTTAGAATCGGCATCATCAGATAATCTACAAACAACAAATTCTGGGGAGGGTGTGGACAAAAGGAACCCTCTTCCGCTATTGGTGGGAATGTAAATTGATACAGTCACTATGGAGAACAGTATGGAGGTTCCTTTAAAAAACTAAAAAGAGAATTACCATAGGATCCAGCAATCCCACTTCTGGGCATATAACCAGAGAAAACCATAAATCACAGAGACACATTCACCACAATGTTCATTGCAGCACTATTTACAATAGCCAGGTAATGGAAGCAACCTAAATGCCCACAGACAGACGAATGGATAAAGATGTGGTACATATATAAAATGGAATATTACTCAGCCATAAAAAGGAATGAAACTGAGTCATTTGTAGAAAAGTTGATGGATCTAGAGACTGTCATACAGAGTGAAGTAAGTCAGAAAGAGAAAAACAAATATTGTATATTAATGCCTATATGTGGAACCTAGAAAAATGCTACAGATGAACTGGTTTGCAGGGCAGAAATAGAGACACAGAGGTAGAGAACAAACGTATGGACACAAAGTGGGGGAAGCCATGGGGTGGTGGTGGTGGGATGAGTTGGGAGATTGGGATTGACCTGTATACACGTCTATGCATAAAATAGATAACTAATAATAACCTACTGTATAAAAAAAATAAATAAAATTAAATTTCAAAATTTTTAAAAATAAAATGTAAAAATAAAACAGAAAAAAAGTTCTTCCATTCACACTGATGTATTTATAAGAATGAATTATTTCCATGCTTATATCCATAAATACATAAAAGAGGAATAAAATCTAACTTGAACCAAAAAAAAAAAAAAACTGAACCTAACAGTTATACAGAGGAAAACACTACCAAGGCACTTGCTCCAGTGGTAAACAATTCTGAAATTGGTCAGAGGTGGGGAATCATCTCCCATACAGCCAGCAGCCCCACCCGCCCACGCAAGGAGCGTCCTTATTGCAAAGCTGGGGGACCGTGCCTAGGCCTCTGTGAGTAAACGTGAGCTGAGCCCCAGGCCAGCTGCTGCTGAACTGTTCCCACCCTTCCCAGGTGAAACACCTGAATATGTACAAGGGCTTGAAAGCCTAGAGGAAGGGCCGTGGAGCCACACCAGCGACAGCACGCAGGCCACCTTGGTGCCTGCAGGTCAGCCAGGATGGTCCTGGCCACGGGCGCTCTTCTGGAAGCTTTCCATTGCCCTGCCTGAGATACCCCTCCTGTCCCGGCCCCCACTCCTTTTTTTCCTTCCTCACCTCAGCCCGGAGAGATATTCCAGTGGAAGTTATGGGTGACACATCCTCTTCTTTACAGGTGGCAGCCTGGCAACTCCTGCAGAAAGTCCAGCAGAGCCCCACTCACACCGGGCCACCCACAAAGCCGTGGACCCTCACACCCTCCCACCAGCACAGCCCAGAGACTGCTGACGGGGCAGAGTATATGGAGTCAGGCACAGCTGCAGGGTCTATTGCTGCCTGGAGTGCTGTTTATATAGACCTCAACCCAGGCACACCTGGGGAGGGCTTGCCGGCAGGGTCAGGCTGCCCAGGTCAGCTAATCCTCAGCCGTCAGGGAATCACATTGCAGAAAATGGACCTCGCTAAGACAGAATATTCGCCAAGGAAAAGAAGCACACAATGCCATTTGCAGCACCATAGATGAGTCTAGAGGTAATCACGTGACTTGGAGTAAGTCAGAAAGTGAAAGACACATATCATATCATATCACTTATAGGTGTTACCTATAAATTGATACCAGGGCAGATATTTCCACGGAGAAGGGCAATCACAGATTCATTAAACAAACTTATGGTTCACCAAAGGAAAGGTGTGAGGATTGAATTCATTACGATATTGGGGTTAACAGACATATACAAACACAGTAGACATATATAATCACCAAAGACCTACGGAGTACCAAGAGAAGACTACTCAACATTCTGTCATAACGAACATGGGAAAAGGATCCCAGGAAGAACAGACATATGTATATGTGTAAAAGAACCACCTCTTGCACACCTACAACAAGCTAAACGTTGTACTCAAACTTGCTATAATAAAAAATAAAAAATTAAATAAAAAACACGAACAAGAAGTAGTGAGACAAACTTGAGGGCCTTTCTCCTGGCACATTCCGTTCTAAATTCCAATCTAGAACGCGACTTCCATTGAGGCTCTGCTGCCCTAGTAACCAGATTTGGTAAGGGAGAACTGCTGCCACCTTGTGGCCGTTTCACACAACAGCAGCTTTAATCCCAGCGCTAATGGTCAGTGGATATTCCAAATCATTACAGGCCTGTAAATGACACCTGCCCTGAAAACAAATCCTGGGGTCATATATCGACCAAAAAATTCAAAAGACGTCCATATTTCAAAACGACAGTTTCAAGAGGCATATTTCACGCACATTAGTGTTCTGCTTCTTTTGATTTCTTTCTTTCTTTGTTAAAAAAACTGGAATGGAAAAAGGCAACCCTCAGAAGGGGCGAAAACTTTCACAAACGAATCAATGGACAAAGGTTTAATCTCCAATATATATAAACAGCTCATGCAGCTTAATATTAATACAACAAACAACCCAATACAAAAATGGGCAGAAGATCTAAATAGACGTTTCTTCAAAGAAGACACAGAGATGGCCAAGACGCACATGAAAAGCTGCTCAACATCACTAATTATAAGAGAAATGCAAATCAAAACTACAATGAGGTAAGACCTCACACCGGTTAGAATCGGCATCATCAGATAATCTACAAACAACAAATTCTGGGGAGGGTGTGGACAAAAGGAACCCTCTTCCGCTATTGGTGGGAATGTAAATTGATACAGTCACTATGGAGAACAGTATGGAGGTTCCTTTAAAAAACTAAAAACAGAATTACAATAGGATCCAGCAATCCCAGTTCTGGGCATATACCCAGAGAAAACCAAAAATCACAAAGACACATTCACCACAATGTTCATTGCAGCACTATTTACAATAGCCAGGTAATGGAAGCAACCTAAATGCCCAGAGACACACGAATGGATAAAGATGTGGTACATATATAAAATGGAATATTACTCAGCCATAAACAGGAATGAAACTGGGTCATTTGTAGAGAAGTTGATGGATCTAGAGACTGTCATACAGAGTGAAGTAAGTCAGAAAGAGAAAAACAAATATTGTATATTAATGCCTATATGTGGAACCTAGAAAAATGCTACAGATGAACTGGTTTGCAGGGCAGAAATAGAGACACAGAGGTAGAGAACAAACGTATGGACACAAAGTGGGGGAAGCCATGGGGTGGTGGTGGTGGGATGAGTTGGGAGATTGGGATTGACCTGTATACATGTCTATGCATAAAATAGATAACTAATAATAACCTTCTGTATAAAAAAAATAAATAAAATTAAATTTCAAAAATTTTAAAAATAAAATGTTAAAATAAAACAGAAAAAATATTCTTCCATTCACACTGATGTATTTATAAGAATGAATTATTTCCATGCTTATATCCATAAATACATAAAAGAGGAATAAAATCTAACTTGAACCAAAAAAGAAAAAAAAATCTGAACCTAACAGTTATACAGAGGAAAACACTACCAAGGCACTTGCTCCAGTGGTAAACAATTCTGAAATTGGTCAGAGGTGGGGAATCATCTCCCATAGAGCCAGCAGCCCCGCCCGCCCACGCAAGGAGCGTCCTTATTGCAAAGCTGGGGGACCGTGCCGAGGCCTCTGTGAGTAAACGTGAGCTGAGCCCCAGGCCAGCTGCTGCTGAACTGTTCCCACCCTTCACAGGTGAAACCCCTGAATATGTACAAGGGCTTGAAAGCCTAGAGGAAGGGCCGTGGAGCCACACCAGCGACAGCACGCAGGCCACCTTGGTGCCTGCAGGTCAGCCAGGATGGTCCTGGCCACGGGCGCTCTTCTGGAAGCTTTCCATTGCCCTGCCTGAGATACCCCTCCTGTCCCGGCCCCCACTCCTTTTTTTCCTTACTCACCTCATCCCGGAGAGATATTCCAGTGGAAGTTATGGGTGACACATCCTCTTCTTTACAGGTGGCCGCCTGGCAACTCCTGCAGAAAGTCCAGCAGAGCCCCACTCACACCGGGCCACCCTCAAATCCGTGGGCCCTCACACCCTCCCACCAGCACAGCCCCGAGACTGCTGACGGGGCAGAGAATATGGAGTCAGGCACAGCTGCAGAGGCTATTGCTGCCTGGAGTGCTGTTTATATTGACCTCAACCCAGGCACACCTGGGGAGGGCTTGCCGGCAGGGTCAGGCTGCCCAGGTCAGCTAATCCTCAGCCCTCAGGGAATCACATTGCAGAAAATGGACCTCGCTAAGACAGAATATTCGCCAAGGAAAAGAAGCACACAATGCCATTTGCAGCACCGTAGATGAGTCTAGAGGTAATCACGTGACTTGGAGTAAGTCAGAAAGTGAAAGACACATATCATATCATATCACTTAGAGGTGTTACCTATAAATTGATACCAGGGCAGATATTTCCACGGAGAAGGGCAATCACAGATTCATTAAACAAACTTATGGTTCACCAATGAAAGGTGTGAGGATTGAATTCATTACGATATTGGGGTTAACAGACATATACAAACACAGTAGACATATATAATCACCAAAGACCTATGGAGTACCAAGAGAAGACTACTCAACATTCTGTCATAACGTACATGGGAAAAGGATCCCAGGAAGAACAGACATATGTATATGTGTAAAAGAACCACCTCTTGCACACCTACAACAAGCTAAACGTTGTACTCAAACTTGCTGTAATAAAAATAAAAAATTAAATTAAAAACACGAACAAGAAGTAGTGAGACAAACTTGAGGGGCTTTCTCCTGGCACATTCCGTTCTACATTCCAATCTAGAACGCGACTTCCATTGAGGCTCTGCTGCCCTAGTAACCAGATTTGGTAAGGGAGAACTGCTGCCACCTTGTGGCCGTTTCACACAACAGCAGCTTTAATCCCAGCGCTAATGGTCAGTGGATATTCCAAATCATTACAGGCCTGTAAATGACACCTTCCCTGAAAACAAATCCTGGGGTCATATATCGACCAAAAAATTCAAAAGACGTCCATATTTCAAAACGACAGTTTCAAGAGGCATATTTCACGCACATTAGTGTTCTGCTTCTTTTGATTTCTTTCTTTCTTTGTTAAAAAAACGGGAATGGAAAAAGGCAACCCTCAGAATGGGCGAAAACTTTCACAAACGAATCAATGGACAAAGGTTTAATCTCCAATATATATAAACAGCTCATGCAGCTTAATATTAATAAAACAAACAACCCAATACAAAAATGGGCAGAAGATCTAAATAGACGTTTCTTCAAAGAAGACACAGAGATGGCCAAGACGCACATGAAAAGCTGCTCAACATCACTAATTATTAGAGAAATGCAAATCAAAACTACAATGAGGTAAGACCTCACACCTGTTAGAATCGGCATCATCAGATAATCTACAAACAACAAATTCTGGGGAGGGTGTGGACAAAAGGAACCCTCTTCCGCTATTGGTGGGAATGTAAATTGATACAGTCACTATGGAGAACAGTATGGAGGTTCCTTTAAAAAACTAAAAAGAGAATTACCATAGGATCCAGCAATCCCACTTCTCGGCATATACCCAGAGAAAACCATAAATCACAAAGACACATTCACCACAATGTTCATTGCAGCACTATTTACAATAGCCAGGTAATGGAAGCAACCTAAATGCCCACAGACAGACGAATGGATAAAGATGTGGTACATATATAAAATGGAATATTACTCAGCCATATACAGGAATGAAACTGGGTCATTTGTAGAGAAGTTGATGGATCCAGAGACTGTCATACAGAGTGAAGTAAGTCAGAAAGAGAAAAACAAATATTGTATATTAATGCCTATATGTGGAACCTAGAAAAATGCTACAGATGAACTGGTTTGCAGGGCAGAAATAGAGACACAGAGGTAGAGAACAAACGTATGGACACAAAGTGGTGGAAGCCATGGGGTGGTGGTGGTGGGATGAGTTGGGAGATTGGGATTGACCTGTATACATGTCTATGCATAAAATAGATAACTAATAATAACCTACTGTATAAAAAAAATAAATAAAATTAAATTTCAAAAATTTTAAAAATAAAATGTAAAAATAAAACAGAAAAAATGTTCTTCCATTCACACTGATGTATTTATAAGAATGAATTATTTCCATGCTTATATCCATAAATACATAAAAGCGGAATAAAATTTAACTTGAACCAAAAAAGAAAAAAAAAACTGAACCTAACAGTTATACAGAGGAAAACAATACCAAGGCACTTGCTCCAGTGGTAAACAATTCTGAAATTGGTCAGAGGTGGGGAATCATCTCCCATAGAGCCAGCAGCCCTGCCCGACCACGCAAGGAGCGTCCTTATTGCAAAGCTGGGGGACCGTGCCGAGGCCTCTGTGAGTAAACGTGAGCTGAGCCCCAGGCCAGCTGCTGCTGAACTGTTCCCACCCTTCCCAGGTGAAACACCTGAATATGTACAAGGGCTTGAAAGCCTAGAGGAAGGGCCGTGGAGCCACACCAGCGACAGCACGCAGGCCACCTTGGTGCCTGCAGGTCAGCCAGGATGGTCCTGGCCACGGGCGCTCTTCTGGAAGCTTTCCATTGCCCTGCCTGAGATACCCCTCCTGTCCCGGCCCCCACTCCTTTTTTTCCTTCCTCACCTCAGCCCGGAGAGATATTTCAGTGGAAGTTATGGGTGACACATCGTCTTCTTTACAGGTGGCAGCCTGACACTCCTGCAGAAAGTCCATCAGAGACCCACTCACACCGGGCCACCCACAAAGCCATGGACCCTCACACCCTCCCACCAGCACAGCCCCGAGACTGCTGACGGGGCAGAGAATATGGAGTCAGGCACAGCTGCAGGGGCTATTGCTGCCTGGAGTGCTGTTTATATTGACCTCAACCAAGGCACACCTGGGGAGGGCTTGCCGGCAGGGTCAGGCTGCCCAGGTCAGCTAATCCTCAGCCCTCAGGGAATCACATTGCAGAAAATGGACCTCGCTAAGACAGAATATTCGCCAAGGAAAAGAAGCACACAATGCCATTTGCAGCACCGTAGATGAGTCTAGAGGTAATCACGTGACTTGGAGTAAGTCAGAAAGTGAAAGACACATATCATATCATATCACTTAGAGGTGTTACCTATAAATTGATACCAGGGCAGATATTTCCACGGAGAAGGGCAATCACAGATTCATTAAACAAACTTATGGTTCACCAAAGGAAAGGTGTGAGGATTGAATTCATTACGATATTGGGGTTAAGAGACATATACAAACACAGTAGACATATATAATCACCAAAGACCTACGGAGTACCAAGAGAAGACTACTCAACATTCTGTCATAACGTACATGGGAAAAGGATCCCAGGAAGAACAGACATATGTATATGTGTAAAAGAACCACCTCTTGCACACCTACAACAAGCTAAACGTTGTACTCAAACTTGCTGTTATAAAAAATAAAAAATTAAATTAAAAACACGAACAAGAATTAGTGAGAAAAACTTGAGGGGCTTTCTCCTGGTACATTCCGTTCTACATTCCAATCTAGAACGCGACTTCCATTGAGGCTCTGCTGCCCTAGTAACCAGATTTGGTAAGGGAGAACTGCTGCCACCTTGTGGCCGTTTCACACAACAGCAGCTTTAATCCCAGCGCTAATGGTCAGTGGATATTCCAAATCATTACAGGCCTGTAAATGACACCTGCCCTGAAAACAAATCCTGGGGTCATATATCGACCAAAAAATTCAAAAGACGTCCATATTTGAAAACGAGAGTTTCAAGAGGCATATTTCACGCACATTAGTGTTCTGATTCTTTTGCTTTCTTTCTTTCTTTGTTAAAAAAACGGGAATGGAAAAAGGTAACCCTCAGAAGGGGCGAAAACGTTCACAAACGAATCAATGGACAAAGGTTTAATCTCCAATATATATATACAGCTCATGCAGCTTAATATTAATACAACAAACAACCCAATACAAAAATGGGCAGAAGATCTAAATAGACGTTTCTTCAAAGAAGACACAGAGATGGCCAAGACGCACATGAAAAGCTGCTCAACATCACTAATTATTAGAGAAATGCAAATCAAAACTACAATGAGGTAAGACCTCACACCTGTGAGAATCGGCCTCATCAGATAATCTACAAACAACAAATTCTGGGGAGGGTGTGGACAAAAGGAACCCTCTTCCGCTATTGGTGGGAATGTAAATTGATACAGTCACTATGGAGAACAGTATGGAGGTTCCTTTAAAAAACTAAAAACAGAATTACAATATGATCCAGCAATCCCACTTCTGGGCATATACCCAGAGAAAACCATAAATCACAAAGACACATTCACCACAATGTTCATTGCAGCACTATTTACAAGAGCCAGGTAATGGAAGCAACCTAAATGCCCACAGACAGACGAATGGATAAAGATGTGGTACATATATAAAATGGAATATTACTCAGCCATAAAAAGGAATGAAACTGGGTCATTTGTAGAGAAGTTGATGGATCGAGAGACTGTCATACAGAGTGAAGTATGTCAGAAAGAGAAAAACAAATATTGTATATTAATGCCTATATGTGGAACCTAGAAAAATGCTACAGATGAACTGGTTTGCAGGGCAGAAATAGAGACACAGAGGTAGAGAACAAACGTTTGGACACAAAGTAGGGGAAGCCATGGAGTGGTGGTGTGGGATGAGTTGGGAGAGTGGGATTGACCTTTATACATGTCTATGCATAAAATAGTTAACTAATAATAACCTACTGTATAAAAAAAATAAATAAAATTAAATTTCAAAAATTTTAAAAATAAAATGTAAAAATAAAACAGAAAAAATGTTCTTCCATTCACACTGATGTATTTATAAGAATGAATTATTTCCATGCTTATATCCATAAATACATAAAAGAGGAATAAAATCTAACTTGAACCAAAAAAGAAAAAAAAAATCTGAACCTAACAGTTATACAGAGGAAAACACTACCAAGGCACTTGCTCCAGTGGTAAACAATTCTGAAATTGGTCAGATGTGGGGAATCATCTCCCATAGAGCCAGCAGCCCCGCCCGCCCACGCAAGGAGCGTCCTTATTGCAAACTGGGGGACTGTGCCGAGGCCTCTGTGAGTAAACGTGAGCTGAGCCCCAGGCCAGCTGCTGCTGAACTGTTCCCACCCTTCCCAGGTGAAACACCTGAATATATACAAGGGCTTGAAAGCCTAGAGGAAGGGCCGTGGAGCCACACCAGCGACAGCACGCAGGCCACCTTGGTGCCTGCAGGTCAGCCAGGATGGTCCTGGCCGCGGGCGCTCTTCTGGAAGCTTTCCATTGCCCTGCCTGAGATACCCCTCCTGTCCCGGCCCCCACTCCTTTTTTTCCTTCCTCACCTCAGCCCGGAGAGATACTCCAGTGGAAGTTATGGGTGACACATCCTCTTCTTTACAGGTGGCAGCCTGGCAACTCCTGCAGAAAGTCCAGCAGAGCCCCACTCACACCGGGCCACCCACAAAGCCGTGGACCCTCACACCCTCCCACCAGCACAGCCCCGAGACTGCTGACGGGGCAGAGAATATGGAGTCAGGCACAGCTGCAGGGGCTATTGCTGCCTGGAGTGCTGTTTATATTGACCTCAACCCAGGCACACCTGGGGAGGGCTTGCCGGCAGGGTCAGGCTGCCCAGGTCAGCTAATCCTCAGCCCTCAGGGAATCACATTGCAGAAAATGGACCTCGCTAAGACAGAATATTCGCAAAGTAAAAGAAACACACAATGCCATTTGCAGCACCGTAGATGAGTCTAGAGGTAATCACGTGACTTGGAGTAAGTCAGAAAGTGAAACACACATATCATATCATATCACTTATAGGTGTTACCTATAAATTGATACCAGGGCAGATATTTCCACGGAGAAGGGCAATCACAGATTCATTAAACAAACTTATGGTTCACCAAAGGAAAGGTGTGAGGATTGAATTCATTACGATATTGGGGTTAACAGACATATACAAACACAGTAGACATATATAATCTCCAAAGACCTACGGAGTACCAAGAGAAGACTACTCAACATTCTGTCATAACGAACATGGGAAAAGGATCCCAGGAAGAACAGACATATGTATATGTGTAAAAGAACCACCTCTTGCACACCTACAACAAGCTAAACGTTGTACTCAAACTTGCTATAATAAAAAATAAAAAATTAAATTAAAAACACGAACAAGAAGTAGTGAGACAAACTTGAGGGGCTTTCTCCTGGCACATTCCGTTCTATATTCCAATCTAGAACGCGACTTCCATTGAGGCTCTGCTGCCCTAGTAACCAGATTTGGTAAGGGAGAACTGCTGCCACCTTGTGGCCGTTTCACACAACAGCAGCTTTAATCCCAGCGCTAATGGTCAGTGGATATTCCAAATCATTACAGGCCTGTAAATGACACCTGCCCTGAAAACAAATCCTGGGGTCATATATCGACCAAAAAATTCAAAAGACGTCCATATTTCAAAACGACAGTTTCAAGAGGCATATTTCACGCACATTAGTGTTCTGCTTCTTTTGATTTCATTCTTTCTTTGTTAAAAAAACGGGAATGGAAAAAGGCAACCCTCAGAAGGGGCGAAAACTTTCACAAACGAATCAATGGACAAAGGTTTAATCTCCAATATATATAAACAGCTCATGCAGTTTAATATTAATACAACAAACAACCCAATACAAAAATGGGCAGAAGATCTAAATAGACGTTTCTTCAAAGAAGACACAGAGATGGCCAAGACGCACATGAAAAGCTGCTCAACATCACTAATTATTAGAGAAATGCAAATCAAAACTACAATGAGGTAAGACCTCACACCTGTTAGAATCGGCATCATCAGATAATCTACAAACAACAAATTCTGGGGAGGGTGTGGACAAAAGGAACCCTCTTCCGCTATTGGTGGGAATGTAAATTGATACAGTCACTATGGAGAACAGTATGGAGGTTCCTTTAAAAAACTAAAAACAGAATTACAATAGGATCCAGCAATCCCACTTCTGGGCATATACCCAGAGAAAACCATAAATCACAAAGACACATTCACCAAAATGTTCATTGCAGCACTATTTACAAGAGCCAGGTAATGGAAGCAACCTAAATGCCCACAGACAGACGAATGGATAAAGATGTGGTACATATATAAAATGGAATATTACTCAGCCATAAAAAGGAATGAAACTGGGTCATTTGTAGAGAAGTTGATGGATCTAGAGACTGTCATACAGAGTGAAGTAAGTCAGAAAGAGAAAAACAAATATTGTATATTAATGCCTATATGTGGAACCTAGAAAAATGCTACAGATGAACTGGTTTGCAGGGCAGAAATAGAGACACAGAGGTAGAGAACAAACGTATGGACACAAAGTGGGGGAAGCCATGGGGTGGTGGTGGTGGGATGAGTTGGGAGATTGGGATTGACCTGTATACATGTCTATGCATAAAATAGTTAACTAATAATAACTTACTGTATAAAAAAAATAAATAAAATTAAATTTCAAAAATTTTAAAAATAAAATGTAAAAATAAAACAGAAAAAATGTTCTTCCATTCACACTGATGTATTTATAAGAATGAATTATTTCCATGCTTATATCCATAAATACATAAAAGAGGAATAAAATCTAACTTGAACCAAAAAAGAAAAAAAAATCTGAACCTAACAGTTATACAGAGGAAAACACTACCAAGGCACTTGCTCCAGTGGTAAACAATTCTGAAATTGGTCAGAGGTGGGGAATCATCTCCCATAGAGCCAGCAGCCCCGCCCGCCCACGCAAGGAGCGTCCTTATTGCAAAGCTGGGGGACCGTGCCGAGGCCTCTGTGAGTAAACGTGAGCTGAGCCCCAGGCCAGCTGCTGCTGAACTGTTCCCACCCTTCCCAGGTGAAACACCTGAATATGTACAAGGGCTTGAAAGCCTAGAGGAAGGGCCGTGGAGCCACACCAGCGACAGCACGCAGGCCACCTTGGTGCCTGCAGGTCAGCCAGGATGGTCCTGGCCACGGGCGCTCTTCTGGAAGCTTTCTATTGCCCTGCCTGAGATACCCCTCCTGTCCCGGCCCCCACTCCTTTTTTTCCTTACTCACCTCAGCCCGGAGAGATATTCCCGTGGAAGTTATGGGTGACACATCCTCTTCTTTATTTTTTATTTTTATTTTTATTATTTTTTTTTTTTGCGTTAGGCGGGCCTCTCACTGCTGTGGCCTCTCGCCATGCAGAGCACAGGCTCCGGACGCGCAGGCTCAGCAGCCATGGCTCACGGGCCCAGCCGCTCCGCGGCATGTGGGATCTTCCCAGACCGGGGCACGAACCCGTGTCCCCTGCATCGGCAGGCGGACTCTCAACCACTGCGCCACCAGGGAAGCCCACATCCTCTTCTTTACAGGTGGCAGCCTGGCAACTCCTGCAGAAAGTCAGGCAGAGCCCCACTCACACCGGGCCACCCACAAAGCCGTTGACCCTCACACCCTCCCACCAGCACAGCCCCGAGACTGCTGACGGGGCAGATAATATGGAGTCAGGCACAGCTGCAGGGGCTATTGCTGCCTGGAGTCCTGTTTGTATTGACCTCAACCCAGGCACACCTGGGGAGGGCTTGCCGGCAGGGTCAGGCTGCCCAGGTCAGCTAATCCTCAGCCCTCAGGGAATCACATTGCAGAAAATGGACCTCGCTAAGACAGAATATTCGCCAAGGAAAAGAAACACACAATGCCATTTGCAGCACCGTAGATGAGTCTAGAGGTAATCACGTGACTTGGAGTAAGTCAGAAAGTGAAAGACACATATCATATCATATCACTTATAGGTGTTACCTATAAATTGATACCAGGGCAGATATTTCCACGGAGAAGGGCAATCACAGATTCATTAAACAAACTTATGGTTCACCAAAGGAAAGGTGTGAGGATTGAATTCATTACGATATTGGGGTTAACAGACATATACAAACACAGTAGACATATATAATCACCAAAGACCTATGGAGTACCAAGAGAAGACTACTCAACATTCTGTCATAACGTACATGGGAAAAGGATCCCAGGAAGAACAGACATATGTATATGTGTAAAAGAACCACCTCTTGCACACCTACAACAAGCTAAACGTTGTACTCAAACTTGCTGTAATAAAAAATCAAAAATTAAATTAAAAACACGAACAAGAATTAGTGAGAAAAACTTGAGGGGCATTCTCCTGGTACATTCCATTCTACATTCCAATCTAGAACGCGACTTCCATTAAGGCTCTGCTGCCCTACTAACCAGATTTGGTAAGGGAGAACTGCTGCCACCCTGTGGCCGTTTCACACAACAGCAGCATTAATCGCAGCGCTAATGGTCAGTGGATATTCCAAATCATTACAGGCCTGTAAATGACACCTGCCCTGAAAACAAATCCTGGGGTCATATATCGACCAAAAAATTCAAAAGACGTCCATATTTCAAAACGACAGTTTCAAGAGGCATATTTCACGCACATTAGTGTTCTGCTTCTTTTGATTTCTTTCTTTCTTTGTTAAAAAAACGGGAATGGAAAAAGGCAACCCTCAGAAGGGGCGAAAACTTTCACAAACGAATCAATGGACAAAGGTTTAATCTCCAATATATATAAACAGCTCATGCAGCTTAATATTAATACAACAAACAACCCAATACAAAAATGGGCAGCAGATCTAAATAGACGTTTCTTCAAAGAAGACACAGAGATGGCCAAGACGCTCATGAAAAGCTGCGCAACATCACTAATTATTAGAGAAATGCAAATCAAAACTACAATGAGGTAAGACCTCACACCTGTTAGAATCGGCATCATCAGATAATCTACAAACAACAAATTCTGGGGAGGGTGTGGACAAAAGGAACCCTCTTCCGCTATTGGTGGGAATGTAAATTGATACAGTCACTATGGAGAACAGTATGGAGGTTCCTTTAAAAAACTAAAAACAGAATTACAATAGGATCCAGCAATCCCACTTCTGGGCATATACCCAGAGAAAACCAAAAATCACAAAGACACATTCACCACAATGTTCATTGCAGCACTATTTACAATAGCCAGGTAATGGAAGCAACCTAAATGCCCACAGACAGACGAATGGATAAAGATGTGGTACATATATAAAATGGAATATTACTCAGCCATAAAAAGGAATGAAACTGGGTCATTTGTAGAGAAGTTGATGGATCTAGAGACTGTCATACAGAGTGAAGTAAGTCAGAAAGAGAAAAACAAATATTGTATATTAATGCCTATATGTGGAACCTAGAAAAATGCTACAGATGAACTGGTTTGCAGGGCAGAAATAGAGACACAGAGGTAGAGAACAAACGTATGGACACAAAGTGGGGGAAGCCATGGGGTGGTGGTGGTGGGATGAGTTGGGAGATTGGGATTGACCTGTATACATGTCTATGCATAAAATAGATAACTAACAATAACCTACTGTATAAAAAAAATAAATAAAATTAAATTTCAAAAATTTTAAAAATAAAATGTAAAAATAAAACAGAAAGAATGTTCTTCCATTCACACTGATGTATTTATAAGAATGAATTATTTCCATGCTTATATCCATAAATACATAAAGGAGGAATAAAATCTAACTTGAACCAAAAAAGAAAAAAAAACTGAACCTAACAGTTATACAGAGGAAAACACTACCAAGGCAATTGCTCCAGTGGTAAACAATTCTGAAATTGGTCAGAGGTGGGGAATCATCTCCCATAGAGCCAGCAGCCCCGCCCGCCCACGCAAGGAGCGTCCTTATTGCAAAGCTGGGGGACAGTGCCGAGGCCTCTGTGAGTAAACGTGAGCTGAGCCCCAGGCCAGCTGCTGCTGAACTGTTCCCACCCTTCCCAGGTGAAACTCCTGAATATGTACAAGGGCTTGAAAGCCTAGAGGAAGGGCCGTGGAGCCACAACAGCGACAGCACGCAGGCCACCTTGGTGCCTGCAGGTCAGCCAGGATGGTCCAGGCCACGGGCACTCTTCTGGAAGCTTTCCATTGCCCTGCCTGAGATACCCCTCCTGTCCCGGCCCCCACTCCTTTTTTTCCTTCCTCACCTCAGCCCGGAGAGATATTCCAGTGGAAGTTATGGGTGACATATCCTCTTCTTTACAGGTGGCAGCCTGGCAACTCCTGCAGAAAGTCCAGCAGAGCCCCACTCACACCGGGCCACTCACAAAGCCGTGGACCCTCACACCCTCCCAACAGCACAGCCCCGAGACTCCTGACGGGGCAGAGAATATGGAGTCAGGCACAGCTGCAGGGGCTATTGCTGCCTGGAGTGCTGTTTATATTGACCTCAACCCAGGCACACCTGGGGAGGGCTTGCCGGCAGGGTCAGGCTGCCCAGGTCAGCTAATCCTCAGCCCTCAGGGAATCACATTGCAGAAAATGGACCTCGCTAAGACAGAATATTCGCCAAGGAAAAGAAGCACACAATGCCATTTGCAGCACCGTAGATGAGTCTAGAGGTAATCACGTGACTTGGAGTAAGTCAGAAAGTGAAAGACACATATCATATCATATCACTTATAGGTGTTACCTATAAATTGATACCAGGGCAGATATTTCCACGGAGAAGGGCAATCACAGATTCATTAAACAAACTTATGGTTCACCAAAGGAAAGGTGTGAGGATTGAATTCATTACGATATTGGGGTTAACAGACATATACAAACACAGTAGACATATATAATCACCAAAGACCTACGGAGTACCAAGAGAAGACTACTCAACATTCTGTCATAACGTACATGGGAAAAGGATACCAGGAAGAACAGACATATGTATATGTGTAAAAGAACCACCTCTTGCACACCTACAACAAGCTAAACATTGTACTGAAACTTCCTGTAATAAAATATAAAAAAATAAATTAAAAACACGAACAAGAATTAGTGAGAAAAACTTGAGGGGCTTTCTCCTGGTACATTCCGTTCTACATTCCAATCTAGAACGCGACTTCCATTGAGGCTCTGCTGCCCTAGTAACCAGATTTGGTAAGGGAGAACTGCTGCCACCTTGTGGCCGTTTCACACAACAGCAGCTTTAATCCCAGCGCTAATGGTCAGTGGATATTCCAAATCATTACAGGCCTGTAAATGACACCTGCCCTGAAAACAAATCCTGGGGTCATATATCGACCAAAAAATTCAAAAAACGTCCATATTTCAAAACGACAGTTTCAAGAGGCATATTTCACGCACATTAGTGTTCTGCTTCCTTTGATTTCTTTCTTTCTTTGTTAAAAAAACGGGAATGGAAAAAGGCAACCCTCAGAAGGGGCGAAAACTTTCACAAACGAATCAATGGACAAAGGTTTAATCTCCAATATATATAAACAGCTCATGCAGCTTAATATTAATACAACAAACAACCCAATACAAAAATGGGCAGAAGATCTAAATAGACGTTTCTTCAAAGAAGACACAGAGATGGCCAAGACGCACATGAAAAGCTGCTCAACATCACTAATTATTAGAGAAATGCAAATCAAAACTACAATGAGGTAAGACCTCACACCTGTTAGAATCGGCATCATCAGATAATCTACAAACAACAAATTCTGGGGAGGGTGTGGACAAAAGGAAGCCTCTTCCGCTATTGGTGGGAATGTAAATTGATACAGTCACTATGGAGAACAGTATGGAGGTTCCTTTAAAAAACTAAAAACAGAATTACAATAGGATCCAGCAATCCCACTTCTGGGCATATACCCAGAGAAAACCATAAATCACAAAGACACATTCACCACAATGTTCATTGCAGCACTATTTACAAGAGCCAGGTAATGGAAGCAACCTAAATGCCCACAGACAGACGAATGGATAAAGATGTGGTACATATATAAAATGGAATATTACTCAGCCATAAAAAGGAATGAAACTGGGTCATTTGTAGAGAAGTTGATGGATCTAGAGACTGTCATACAGAGTGAAGTTTGTCAGAAAGAGAAAAACAAATATTGTATATTAATGCCTATATGTGGAACCTAGAAAAATGCTACAGATGAACTGGTTTGCAGGGCAGAAATAGAGACACAGAGGTAGAGAACAAACGTATGGACACAAAGTGGGGGAAGCCATGGGGTGGTGGTGGTGGGATGAGTTGGGAGATTGGGATTGACCTGTATACATGTCTATGCATAAAATAGTTAACTAATAATAACCTACTGTATAAAAAAAATAAATAAAATTAAATTTCAAAAATTTTAAAAATAAAATGTAAAAATAAAACAGAAAAAATGTTCTTCCATTCACACTGATGTATTTATAAGAATGAATTATTTCCATGCTTATATCCATAAATACATAAAAGAGGAATAAAATCTAACTTGAACCAAAAAAGAAAAAAAAATCTGAACCTAACAGTTATACAGAGGAAAACACTACCAAGGCACTTGCTCCAGTGGTAAACAATTCTGAAATTGGTCAGAGGTGGGGATTCATCTCCCATAGAGCCAGCAGCCCCGCCCGCCCACGCAAGGAGCGTCCTTATTGCAAAGCTGGGGGACCGTGCCGAGGCCTCTGTGAGTAAACGTGAGCTGAGCCCCAGGCCAGCTGCTGCTGAACTGTTCCCACCCTTCCCAGGTGAAACACCTGAATATGTACAAGGGCTTGAAAGCCTAGAGGAAGGGTCGTGGAGCCACACCAGCGACAGCACGCAGGCCACCTTGGTGCCTTCAGGTCAGCCAGGATGGTCCTGGCCACGGGCGCTCTTCTGGAAGCTTTCCATTGCCCTGCCTGAGATACCCCTCCTGTCCAGGCCCCCACTCCTTTTTTTCCTTCCTCACCTCAGCCCGGAGAGATATTCCAGTGGAAGTTATGGTTGACACATCCTCTTCTTTACAGGTGGCAGCCTGGCAACTCCTGCAGAAAGTCCAGCAGAGCCCCACTCACACCGGGCCACCCACAAAGCCGTGGACCCTCACACCCTCCCACCAGCACAGCCCCGAGACTGCTGACGGGGCAGAGAATATGGAGTCAGGCACAGCTGCAGGGGCTATTGCTGCCTGGAGTGCTGTTTATATTGACCTCAACCCAGGCACACCTGGGGAGGGCTTGCCGGCAGGCTCAGGCTGCCCAGGTCAGCTAATCCTCAGCCCTCAGGGAATCACATTGCAGAAAATGGACCTCGCTAAGACAGAATATTCGCCAAGGAAAAGAAACACACAATGCCATTTGCAGCACCGTAGATGAGTCTAGAAGTAATCACGTGACTGGGAGTAAGTCAGAAAGTGAAAGACACATATCATATCATATCACTTATAGGTGTTACCTATAAATTGATACCAGGGCAGATATTTCCACGGAGAAGGGCAATCAGATTCATTAAACAAACTTATGGTTCACCAAAGGAAAGGTGTGAGGATTGAATTCATTACGATATTGGGGTTAACAGACATATACAAACACAGTAGACATATATAATCACCAAAGACCTACGGAGTACCAAGAGAAGACTACTCAACATTCTGTCATAACGAACATGGGAAAAGGATCCCAGGAAGAACAGACATATGTATATGTGTAAAAGAACCACCTCTTGCACACCTACAACAAGCTAAACGTTGTACTCAAACTTGCTGTAATAAAAAATAAAAAATTAAATTAAAAACACGAACAAGAAGTAGTGAGACAAACTTGAGGGGCTTTCTCCTGGCACATTCCGTTCTATATTCCAATCTATAACGCGACTTCCATTAAGGCTCTGCTGCCCTAGTAACCAGATTTGGTAAGGGAGAATTGCTGCCACCTTGTGGCCGTTTCACACAACAGCAGCTTTAATCCCAGCGCTAATGGTCAGTGGATATTCCAAATCATTACAGGCCTGTAAATGACACCTGCCCTGAAAACAAATCCTGGGGTCATATATCGACCAAAAAATTCAAAAAACGTCCATATTTCAAAACGACAGTTTCAAGAGGCATATTTCACGCACATTAGTGTTCTGCTTCTTTTGATTTCTTTCTTTCTTTGTTAAAAAAACGGGAATGGAAAAAGGCAACCCTCAGAAGGGGCGAAAACTTTCACAAACGAATCAATGGACAAAGGTTTAATCTCCAATATATATAAACAGCTCATGCAGTTTAATATTAATACAACAAACAACCCAATACAAAAATGGGCAGAAGATCTAAATAGACGTTTCTTCAAAGAAGACACAGAGATGGCCAAGACGCACATGAAAAGCTGCTCAACATCACTAATTATTAGAGAAATGCAAATCAAAACTACAATGAGGTAAGACCTCACACCTGTTAGAATCGGCATCATCAGATAATCTACAAACAACAAATTCTGGGGAGGGTGTGGACAAAAGGAAGCCTCTTCCGCTATTGGTGGGAATGTAAATTGATACAGTCACTATGGAGAACAGTATGGAGGTTCCTTTAAAAAACTAAAAACAGAATTACAATAGGATCCAGCAATCCCACTTCTGGGCATATACCCAGAGAAAACCAAAAATCACAAAGACACATTCACCAAAATGTTCATTGCAGCACTATTTACAAGAGCCAGGTAATGGAAGCAACCTAAATGCCCACAGACAGACGAATGGATAAAGATGTGGTACATATATAAAATGGAATATTACTCAGCTATAAAAAGGAATGAAACTGGGTCATTTGTAGAGAAGTTGATGGATCTAGAGACTGTCATACAGAGTGAAGTAAGTCAGAAAGAGAAAAACAAATATTGTATATTAATGCCTATATGTGGAACCTAGAAAAATGCTACAGATGAACTGGTTTGCAGGGCAGAAATAGAGACACAGAGGTAGAGAACAAACGTATGGACACAAAGTGGGGGAAGCCATGGGGTGGTGGTGGTGGGATGAGTTGGGAGATTGGGATTGACCTGTATACATGTCTATGCATAAAATAGTTAACTAATAATAACCTACTGTATAAAAAAAATAAATAAAATTAAATTTCAAAAATTTTAAAAATAAAATGTAAAAATAAAACAGAAAAAATGTTCTTCCATTCACACTGATGTATTTATAAGAATGAATTATTTCCATGCTTATATCCATAAATACATAAAAGAGGAATAAAATCTAACTTGAACCAAAAAAGAAAAAAAAATCTGAACCTAACAGTTATACAGAGGAAAACACTACCAAGGCACTTGCTCCAGTGGTAAACAATTCTGAAATTGGTCAGAGGTGGGGAATCATCTCCCATAGAGCCAGCAGCCCCGCCCGCCCACGCAAGGAGCGTCCTTATTGCAAAGCTGGGGGACCGTGCCGAGGCCTCTGTGAGTAAACGTGAGCTGAGCCCCAGGCCAGCTGCTGCTGAACTGTTCCCACCCTTCCCAGGTGAAACACCTGAATATGTACAAGGGCTTGAAAGCCTAGAGGAAGGGCCGTGGAGCCACACCAGCGACAGCACGCAGGCCACCTTGGTGCCTTCAGGTCAGCCAGGATGGTCCTGGCCACGGGCGCTCTTCTGGATTCTTTCCATTGCCCTGCCTGAGATACCCCTCCTGTCCAGGCCCCCACTCCTTTTTTTCCTTACTCACCTCAGCCCGGAGAGATATTCCAGTGGAAGTTATGGGTGACACATCCTCTTCTTTACAGGTGGCAGCCTGGCAACTCCTGCAGAAATTCCAGCAGAGCCCCACTCACACCGGGCCACCCAAAAAGCCGTGGACCCTCACACCCTCCCACCAGCACAGCCCCGAGACTGCTGACGGGGCAGAGAATATGGAGTCAGGCACAGCTGCAGGGGCTATTGCTGCCTGGAGTGCTGTTTATATTGACCTCAACCCAGGCACACCTGGGGAGGGCTTGCCGGCAGGGTCAGGCTGCCCAGGTCAGCTAATCCTCAGCCCTCAGGGAATCACATTGCAGAAAATGGACCTCGCTAAGACAGAATATTCGCCAAGGAAAAGAAACACACAATGCCATTTGCAGCACCGTAGATGTGTCTAGAGGTAATCACGTGACTTGGAGTAAGTCAGAAAGTGAAAGACACATATCATATCATATCACTTATAGGTGTTACCTATAAATTGATACCAGGGCAGATATTTCCACGGAGAAGGGCAATCACAGATTCATTAAACAAACTTATGGTTCACCAAAGGAAAGGTGTGAGGATTGAATTCATTACGATATTGGGGTTAACAGACATATACAAACACAGTAGACATATATAATCACCAAAGACCTATGGAGTACCAAGAGAAGACTACTCAACATTCTGTCATAACGTACATGGGAAAAGGATCCCAGGAAGAACAGACATATGTATATGTGTAAAAGAACCACCTCTTGCACACCTACAACAAGCTAAACGTTGTACTCAAACTTGCTGTAATAAAAAATAAAAAATTAAATTAAAAACACGAACAAGAATTAGTGAGAAAACCTTGAGGGGCTTTCTCCTGGTACATTCCGTTCTACATTCCAATCTAGAACGCGACTTCCATTGAGGCTCTGCTGCCCTAGTAACCAGATTTGGTAAGGGAGAACTGCTGCCACCTTGTGGCCGTTTCACACAACAGCAGCTTTAATCCCAGCGCTAATGGTCAGTGGAAATTCCAAATCATTACAGGCCTGTAAATGACACCTGCCCTGAAAACAAATCCTGGGGTCATATATCGACCAAAAAATTCAAAAAACGTCCATATTTCAAAACGACACTTTCAAGAGGCATATTTCACGCACATTAGTGTTCTGCTTCTTTTGATTTCTTTCTTTCTTTGTTAAAAAAACGGGAATGGAAAAAGGCAACCCTCAGAAGGGGCGAAAACTTTCACAAACGAATCAATGGACAAAGGTTTAATCTCCAATATATATAAACAGCTCATGCAGCTTAATATTAATACAACAAACAACCCAATACAAAAATGGGCAGAAGATCTAAATAGACGTTTCTTCAAAGAAGACACAGAGATGGCCAAGACGCACATGAAAAGCTGCTCAACATCACTAATTATTAGAGAAATGCAAATCAAAACTACAATGAGGTAAGACCTCACACCTGTTAGAATCGGCATCATCAGATAATCTACAAACAACAAATTCTGGGGAGGGTGTGGACAAAAGGAACCCTCTTCCGCTATTGGTGGGAATGTAAATTGATACAGTCACTTTGGAGAACAGTATGGAGGTTCCTTTAAAAAACCTAAAACAGAATTACAATAGGATCCAGCAATCCCACCTCTGGGCATATACCCAGAGAAAACCATAAATCACAAAGACACATTCACCACAATGTTCATTGCAGCACTATTTACAAGAGCCAGGTAATGGAAGCAACCTAAATGCCCACAGACAGACGAATGGATAAAGATGTGGTACATATATAAAATGGAATATTACTCAGCCATAAAAAGGAATGAAACTGGGTCATTGGTAGAGAAGTTGATGGATCTAGAGACTGTCATACAGAGTGAAGTAAGTCAGAAAGAGAAAAACAAATATTGTATATTAATGCCTATATGTGGAACCTAGAAAAATGCTACAGATGAACTGGTTTGCAGGGCAGAAATAGAGACACAGAGGTAGAGAACAAACGTATGGACACAAAGTGGGGGAAGCCATGGGGTGGTGGTGGTGGGATGAGTTGGGAGATTGGGATTGACCTGTATACATGTCTATGCATAAAATAGATAACTAATAATAACCTACTGTATAAAAAAATAAATAAAATTAAATTTCAAAAATTTTAAAAATAAAATGTAAAAATAAAACAGAAAATATGTTCTTCCATTCACACTGATGTATTTATAAGAAAGAATTATTTACATGCTTATATCCATAACTACATAAAAGAGGAATAAAATCTAACTTGAACCAAAAAAGAAAAAAGAAAACTGAACCTAACAGTTATACAGAGGAAAACACTACCAAGGCACTTGCTCCAGTGGTAAACAATTCTGAAATTGGTCAGAGGTGGGGAATCATCTCCCATACAGCCAGCAGCCCCACCCACCCACGCAAGGAGCGTCCTTATTGCAAAGCTGGGGGACCGTGCCGAGGCCTCTGTGAGTAAACGTGAGCTAAGCCCCAGGCCAGCTGCTGCTGAACTGTTCCCACCCTTCCCAGGTGAAACACCTGAATATGTACAAGGGCTTGAAAGCCTAGAGGAAGGGCCGTGGAGCCACACCAGCGACAGCACGCAGGCCACCTTGGTGCCTGCAGGTCAGCCAGGATGGTCCTGGCCACGGGCGCTCTTCTGGAAGCTTTCCATTGCCCTGCCTGAGATACCCCTCCTGTCCCGGCCCCCACTCCTTTTTTTCCTTCATCACCTCAGCCCGGAGAGATATTCCAGTGGAAGTTATGGGTGACACATCCTCTTCTTTACAGATGGCAGCCTGGCAACTCCTGCAGAAAGTCCAGCAGAGCCCCACTCACACCGGGCCACCCACAAAGCCGTGGACCCTCACACCCTCCCACCAGCACAGCCCCGAGACTGCTGACGGGGCAGAGAATATGGAGTCAGGCATAGCTGCAGGGGCTATTGCTGCCTGGAGTGCTGTTTATATTGACCTCAACCCAGGCACACCTGGGGAGGGCTTGCCGGCAGGGTCAGGCTGCCCAGGTCAGCTAATCCTCAGCCCTCAGGGAATCACATTGCAGAAAATGGACCTCGCTAAGACAGAATATTCGCCAAGGAAAAGAAGCACACAATGCCATTTGCAGCACCGTAGATGAGTCTAGAGGTAATCACGTGACTTGGAGTAAGTCAGAAAGTGAAAGACACATATCATATCATATCACTTATAGGTGTTACCTATAAATTGATACCAGGGCAGATATTTCCACGGAGAAGGGCAATCACAGATTCATTAAACAAACTTATGGGTCACCAAAGGAAAGGTGTGAGGATTGAATTCATTACGATATTGGGGTTAACAGACATATACAAACACAGTAGACATATATAATCACCAAAGACCTACGGAGTACCAAGAGAAGACTACTCAACATTCTGTCATAACGTACATGGGAAAAGGATCCCAGGAAGAACAGACATATGTATATGTGTAAAAGAACCACCTCTTGCACACCTACAACAAGCTAAACATTGTACTCAAACTTGCTGTAATAAAATATAAAAAATTAAATTAAAAACACGAACAAGAATTAGTGAGAAAAACTTGAGGGGCTTTCTCCTGGTACATTCCGTTCTACATTCCAATCTAGAACGCGACTTCCATTGAGGCTCTGCTGCCCTAGTAACCAGATTTGGTAAGGGAGAACTGCTGCCACCTTGTGGCCGTTTCACACAACAGCAGCTTTAATCCCAGCGCTAATGGTCAGTGGATATTCCAAATCATTACAGGCCTGTAAATGACACCTGCCCTGAAAACAAATCCTGGGGTCATATATCGACCAAAAAATTCAAAAGACGTCCATATTTCAAAACGACAGTTTCAAGAGGCATATTTCACGCACAATAGTGTTCTGCTTCTTTTGATTTCATTCTTTCTTTGTTAAAAAAACGGGAATGGAAAAAGGCAACCCTCAGAAGGGGCGAAAACTTTCACAAACGAATCAATGGACAAAGGTTTAATCTCCAATATATATAAACAGCTCATGCAGCTTAATATTAATACAACAAACAACCCAATACAAAAATGGGCAGAAGATCTAAATAGACGTTTCTTCAAAGAAGACACAGAGATGGCCAAGACGCACATGAAAAGCTGCTCAACATCACTAATTATTAGAGAAATGCAAATCAAAACTACAATGAGGTAAGACCTCACACCTGTTAGAATCGGCATCATCAGATAATCTACAAACAACAAATTCTGGGGAGGGTGTGGACAAAAGGAACACTCTTCCGCTATTGGTGGGAATGTAAATTGATACAGTCACTATGGAGAACAGTATGGAGGTTCCTTTAAAAAACTAAAAACAGAATTACAATAGGATCCAGCAATCCCACTTCTGTGCATATACCCAGAGAAAACCAAAAATCACAAAGACACTTTCACCAAAATGTTCATTGCAGCACTATTTACAAGAGCCAGGTAATGGAAGCAACCTAAATGCCCACAGACAGACGAATGGATAAAGATGTGGTACATATATAAAATGGAATATTACTCAGCTATAAAAAGGAATGAAACTGGGTCATTTGTAGAGAAGTTGATGGATCTAGAGACTGTCATACAGAGTGAAGTAAGTCAGAAAGAGAAAAACAAATATTGTATATTAATGCCTATATGTGGAACCTAGAAAAATGCTACAGATGAACTGGTTTGCAGGGCAGAAATAGAGACACAGAGGTAGAGAACAAACGTATGGACACAAAGTGGGGGAAGCCATGGGGTGGTGGTGGTGGGATGAGTTGGGAGATTGGGATTGACCTGTATACATGTCTATGCATAAAATAGTTAACTAATAATAACCTACTGTATAAAAAAAATAAATAAAATTAAATTTCAAAAATTTTAAAAATAAAATGTAAAAATAAAACAGAAAAAATGTTCTTCCATTCACACTGATGTATTTATAAGAATGAATTATTTCCATGCTTATATCCATAACTACATAAAAGAGGAATAAAATCTAACTTGAACCAAAAAAGAAAAAAAAATCTGAACCTAACAGTTATACAGAGGAAAACACTACCAAGGCACTTGCTCCAGTGGTAAACAATTCTGAAATTGGTCAGAGGTGGGGAATCATCTCCCATAGAGCCAGCAGCCCCGCCCGCCCACGCAAGGAGCGTCCATATTGCAAAGCTGGGGGACCGTGCCGAGGCCTCTGTGAGTAAACGTGAGCTGAGCCCCAGGCCAGCTGCTGCTGAACTGTTCCCACCCTTCCCAGGTGAAACACCTGAATATGTACAAGGGCTTGAAAGCCTAGAGGAAGGGCCGTGGAGCCACACCAGCGACAGCATGCAGGACACCTTGGTGCCTGCAGGTCAGCCAGGATGGTCCTGGCCACGGGCGCTCTTCTGGAAGCTTTCCATTGCCCTGCCTGAGATACCCCTCCTGTCCCGGCCCCCACTCCTTTTTTTCCTTCCTCACCTCAGCCCGGAGAGATACTCCAGTGGAAGTTATGGGTGACACATCCTCTTCTTTACAGGTGGCAGCCTGGCAACTCCTGCAGAAAGTCCAGCAGAGCCCCACTCACACCGGGCCACCCACAAAGCCGTGGACCCTCACACCCTCCCACCAGCACAGCCCCGAGACTGCTGACGGGGCAGAGAATATGGAGTCAGGCACAGCTGCAGGGGCTATTGCTGCCTGGAGTGCTGTTTATATTGACCTCAACCCAGGCACACCTGGGGAGGGCTTGCCGGCAGGGTCAGGCTGCCCAGGTCAGCTAATCCTCAGCCCTCAGGGAATCACATTGCAGAAAATGGACCTCGCTAAGACAGAATATTCGCCAAGGAAAAGAAACACACAATGCCATTTGCAGCACCGTACATGAGTCTAGAGGTAATCACGTGACTTGGAGTAAGTCAGAAAGTGAAAGACACATATCATATCATATCACTTATAGGTGTTACCTATAAATTGATACCAGGGCAGATATTTCCACGGAGAAGGGCAATCACAGATTCATTAAACAAACTTATGGTTCACCAAAGGAAAGGTGTGAGGATTGAATTCATTACGATATTGGGGTTAACAGACATATACAAACACAGTAGACATATATAATCACCAAAGACCTACGGAGTACCAAGAGAAGACTACTCAACATTCTGTCATAACGAACATGGGAAAAGGATCCCAGGAAGAACAGACATATGTATATGTGTAAAAGAACCACCTCTTGCACACCTACAACAAGCTAAACGTTGTACTCAAACTTGCTGTAATAAAAAATAAAAAATTAAATTAAAAACACGAACAAGAAGTAGTGAGACAAACTTGAGGGGCTTTCTCCTGGCACATTCCGTTCTATATTCCAATCTAGAACGCGACTTCCATTGAGGCTCTGCTGCCCTAGTAACCAGATTTGGTAAGGGAGAACTGCTGCCACCTTGTGGCCGTTTCACACAACAGCAGCTTTAATCCCAGCGCTAATGGTCAGTGGATATTCCAAATCATTACAGGCCTGTAAATGACACCTGCCCTGAAAACAAATCCTGGGGTCATATATCGACCAAAAAATTCAAAAGACGTCCATATTTCAAAACGACACTTTCAAGAGGCATATTTCACGCACATTAGTGTTCTGCTTCTTTTGATTTCATTCTTTCTTTGTTAAAAAAACGGGAATGGAAAAAGGCAACCCTCAGAAGGGGCGAAAACTTTCACAAACGAATCAATGGACAAAGGTTTAATCTCCAATATATATAAACAGCTCATGCACCTTAATATTAATACAACAAACAACCCAATACAAAAATGGGCAGAAGATCTAAATAGACATTTCTTCAAAGAAGACACAGAGATGGCCAAGACGCACATGAAAAGCTGCTCAACATCACTAATTATTAGAGAAATGCAAATCAAAACTACAATGAGGTAAGACCTCACACCTGTTAGAATCGGCATCATCAGATAATCTACAAACAACAAATTCTGGGGAGGGTGTGGACAAAAGGAACCCTCTTCCGCTATTGGTGGGAATGTAAATTGATACAGTCATTATGGAGAACAGTATGGAGGTTCCTTTAAAAAACTAAAAACAGAATTACAATAGGATCCAGCAATCCCACTTCTGGGCATATACCCAGAGAAAACCATAAATCACAAAGACACATTCACCACAATGTTCATTGCAGCACTATTTACAAGAGCCAGGTAATGGAAGCAACCTAAATGCCCAAAGACAGACGAATGGATAAAGATGTGGTACATATATAAAATGGAATATTACTCAGCCATAAAAAGGAATGAAACTGGGTCATTTGTAGAGAAGTTGATGGATCTAGAGACTGTCATACAGAGTGAAGTAAGTCAGAGAGAGAAAAACAAATATTGTATATTAATGCCTATATGTGGAACCTAGAAAAATGCTACAGATGAACTGGTTTGCAGGGCAGAAATAGAGACACAGAGGTAGAGAACAAACGTATGGACACAAAGTGGGGGAAGCCATGGGGTGGTGGTGGTGGGATGAGTTGGGAGATTGGGATTGACCTGTATACATGTCTATGCATAAAATAGTTAACTAATAATAACCTACTGTATAAAAAAAATAAATAAAATTAAATTTCAAAAATTTTAAAAATAAAATGTAAAAATAAAACAGAAAAAATGTTCTTCCATTCACACTGATGTATTTATAAGAATGAATTATTTCCATGCTTATATCCATAAATACATAAAAGAGCAATAAAATCTAACTTGAACCAAAAAAGAAAAAAAAATCTGAACCTAACAGTTATACAGAGGAAAACACTACCAAGGCACTTGCTCCAGTGGTAAACAATTCTGAAATTGGTCAGAGGTGGGGAATCATCTCCCATAGAGCCAGCAGCCCCGCCCGCCCACGCAAGGAGCGTCCTTATTGCAAAGCTGGGGGACCGTGCCGAGGCCTCTGTGAGTAAACGTGAGCTGAGCCCCAGGCCAGCTACTGCTGAACTGTTCCCACCCTTCCCAGGTGAAACACCTGAATATGTACAAGGGCTTGAAAGCCTAGAGGAAGGGCCGTGGAGCCACACCAGCGACAGCACGCAGGCCACCTGGCTGCCTGCAGGTCAGCCAGGATGGTCCTGGCCACGGGCGCTCTTCTGGAAGCTTTCCATTGCCCTGCCTGAAATACCCCTCCTGTCCCGGCCCCCACTCCTTTTTTTCCTTACTCACCTCAGCCCGGAGAGATATTCCAGTGGAAGTTATGGGTGACACATCCTCTTCTTTACAGGTGGCAGCCTGGCAACTCCTGCAGAAAGTCCAGCAGAGCCCCACTCACACCGGGCCACCCACAAAGCCGTGGACCCTCACACCCTCCCACCAGCACAGCCCCGAGACTGCTGACGGGGCAGAGAATATGGAGTCAGGCACAGCTGCAGGGCTTATTGCTGCCTGGAGTGCTGTTTATATTGACCTCAACACAGGCACACCTGGGGAGGGCTTGCCGGCAGGGTCAGGCTGCCCAGGTCAGCTAATCCTCAGCCCTCAGGGAATCACATTGCAGAAAATGGACCTCGCTAAGACAGAATATTCGCCAAGGAAAAGAAGCACACAATGCCATTTGCAGCACCGTAGATGAGTCTAGAGGTAATCACGTGACTTGGAGTAAGTCAGAAAGTGAAAGACACATATCATATCACTTAGAGGTGTTACCTATAAATTGATACCAGGGCAGATATTTCCACGGAGAAGGGCAATCACAGATTCATTAAACAAACTTATGGTTCACCAAAGGAAAGGTGTGAGGATTGAATTCATTACGATATTGGGGTTAACAGACATATACAAACACAGTAGACATATATAATCACCAAAGACCTACGGAGTACCAAGAGAAGACTACTCAACATTCTGTCATAACGTACATGGGAAAAGGATCCCAGGAAGAACAGACATATGTATATGTGTAAAAGAACCACCTCTTGCACACCTACAACAAGCTAAACGTTGTACTCAAACTTGCTGTAATAAAAAATAAAAAATTAAATTAAAAACACGAACAAGAATTAGTGAGAAAAACTTGAGGGGCTTTCTCCTGGTACATTCCGTTCTACATTCCAATCTAGATCGCGACTTCCATTGAGGCTCTGCTGCCCTAGTAACCAGAATTGTTAAGGGAGAACTGCTGCCACCTTGTGGCCATTTCACACAACAGCAGCTTTAATCCCAGCGCTAATGGTCAGTGGATATTCCAAATCATTACAGGCCTGTAAATGACACCTGCCCTGAAAACAAATCCTGGGGTCATATATCGACCAAAAAATTCAAAAAACGTCCATATTTCAAAACGATAGTTTCAAGAGGCATATTTCACGCACATTAGTGTTCTGCTTCTTTTGATTTCTTTCTTTCTTTGTTAAAAAAACGGGAATGGAAAAAGGCAACCCTCAGAAGGGGCGAAAACTTTCACAAACGAATCAATGGACAAAGGTTTAATCTCCAATATATATAAACAGCTCATGCAGCTTAATATTAATACAACAAACAACCCAATACAATAAAGGGCAGAAGATCTAAATAGACGTTTCTTCAAAGAAGACACAGAGATGGCCAAGACGCACATGAAAAGCTGCTCAACATCACTAATTATTAGAGAAATGCAAATCAAAACTACAATGAGGTAAGACCTCACACCTGTTAGAATCGGCATCATCAGATAATCTACAAACAACAAATTCTGGGGAGGGTGTGGACAAAAGGAACCCTCTTCCGCTATTGGTGGGAATGTAAATTGATACAGTCACTATGGAGAACAGTATGGAGGTTCCTTTAAAAAACTAAAAACAGAATTACAATAGGATCCAGCAATCCCACTTCTGGGCATATACCCAGAGAAAACCATAAATCACAAAGACACATTCACCACAATGTTCATTGCAGCACTATTTACAAGAGCCAGGTAATGGAAGCAACCTAAATGCCCACAGACAGACGAATGGATAAAGATGTGGTACATATATAAAATGGAATATTACTCAGCCATAAAAAGGAATGAAACTGGGTCATTTGTAGAGAAGTTGATGGATCTAGAGACTGTCATACAGAGTGAAGTAAGTCAGAAAGAGAAAAACAAATATTGTATATTAATGCCTATATGTGGAACCTAGAAAAATGCTACAGATGAACTGGTTTGCAGGGCAGAAATAGAGACACAGAGGTAGAGAACAAACGTATGGACACAAAGTGGGGGAAGCCATAGGGTGGTGGTGGTGGGATGAGTTGGGAGATTGGGATTGACCTGTATACATGTCTATGCATAAAATAGTTAACTAATAATAACCTACTGTATAAAAAAAAATAAATAAAATTAAATTTCAAAAATTTTAAAAATAAAATGTAAAAATAAAACAGAAAAAATGTTCTTCCATTCGCACTGATGTATTTATAAGAATGAATTATTTCCATGCTTATATCCATAAATACATAAAAGAGGAATAAAATCTAACTTGAACCAAAAAAGAAAAAAAAATCTGAACCTAACAGTTATACAGAGGAAAACACTACCAAGGCACTTGCTCCAGTGGTAAACAATTCTGAAATTGGTCAGAGGTGGGGAATCATCTCCCATAGAGCCAGCAGCCCCGCCCGCCCACACAAGGAGCGTCCTTATTGCAAAGCTGGGGGACCGTGCCGAGGCCTCTGTGAGTAAACGTGAGCTGAGCCCCAGGCCAGCTGCTGCTGAACTGTTCCCACCCTTCCCAGGTGAAACACCTGAATATGTACAAGGGCTTGAAAGCCTAGAGGAAGGGCCGTGGAGCCACACCAGCGACAGCACGCAGGCCACCTTGGTGCCTGCAGGTCAGCCAGGATGGTCCTGGCCACGGGCGCTCTTCTGGAAGCTTTCCATTGCCCTGCCTGAGATACCCCTCCAGTCCCGGCCCCCACTCCTTTTTTTCCTT
The DNA here is from genome assembly GCF_964165515.1 of Mesoplodon bidens. NCBI lineage: Eukaryota > Metazoa > Chordata > Mammalia > Artiodactyla > Ziphiidae > Mesoplodon > Mesoplodon bidens. The sequence continues at coordinate 93,516 of NW_027672593.1, read as the reverse complement.
ACTCACCTCAGCCCGGAGAGATATTCCAGTGGAAGTTATGGGTGACACATCCTCTTCTTTACAGGTGGCAGCCTGGCAACTCCTGCAGAAAGTCCAGCAGAGCCCCACTCACACCGGGCCACCCACAAAGTCGTGGACCCTCACACCCTCCCACCAGCACAGCCCCGAGACTGCTGACGGGGCAGAGAATATGGAGTCAGGCACAGCTGCAGGGGCTATTGCTGCCTGGAGTGCTGTTTATATTGACCTCAACCCAGGCACACCTGGGGAGGGCTTGCCGGCAGGGTCAGGCTGCCCAGGTCAGCTAATCCTCAGCCCTCAGGGAATCACATTGCAGAAAATGGACCTCGCTAAGACAGAATATTCGCCAAGGAAAAGAAACACACAATGCCATTTGCAGCACCGTACATGAGTCTAGAGGTAATCACGTGACTTGGAGTAAGTCAGAAAGTGAAAGACACATATCATATCATATCACTTATAGGCGTTACCTATAAATTGATACCAGGGCAGATATTTCCACGGAGAAGGGCAATCACAGATTCATTAAACAAACTTATGGTTCACCAAAGGAAAGGTGTGAGGATTGAATTCATTACGATATTGGGGTTAACAGACATATACAAACACAGTAGACATATATAATCACCAAAGACCTACGGAGTACCAAGAGAAGACTACTCAACATTCTGTCATAACGTACATGGGAAAAGGATCCCAGGAAGAACAGACATATGTATATGTGTAAAAGAACCACCTCCTGCACACCTACAACAAGCTAAACATTGTACTCAAACTTGCTGTAATAAAATATAAAAAAATAAATTAAAAACACGAACAAGAATTAGTGAGAAAAACTTGAGGGGCTTTCTCCTGGTACATTCCGTTCTACATTCCAATCTAGAACGCGACTTCCATTGAGGCTCTGCTGCCCTAGTAACCAGAATTGTTAAGGGAGAACTGCTGCCACCTTGTGGCCGTTTCACACAACAGCAGCTTTAATCCCAGCGCTAATGGTCAGTGGATATTCCAAATCATTACAGGCCTGTAAATGACACCTGCCCTGAAAACAAATCCTGGGGTCATATATCGACCAAAAAATTCAAAAGACGTCCATATTTCAAAACGACACTTTCAAGAGGCATATTTCACGCACATTAGTGTTCTGCTTCTTTTGATTTCTTTCTTTCTTTGTTAAAAAAACGGGAATGGAAAAAGGCAACCCTCAGAAGGGGCGAAAACTTTCACAAACGAATCAATGGACAAAGGTTTAATCTCCAATATATATAAACAGCTCATGCAGCTTAATATTAATACAACAAACAACCCAATACAAAAATGGGCAGAAGATCTAAATAGACGTTTCTTCAAAGAAGACACAGAGATGGCCAAGACGCACATGAAAAGCTGCTCAACATCACTAATTATTACAGAAATGCAAATCAAAACTACAATGAGGTAAGACCTCACACCTGTTAGAATCGGCATCATCAGATAATCTACAAACAACAAATTCTGGGGAGGGTGTGGACAAAAGGAACCCTCTTCCGCTATTGGTGGGAATGTAAATTGATACAGTCACTATGGAGAACAGTATGGAGGATCCTTTAAAAAATTAAAACAGAATTACAATAGGATCCAGCAATCCCACTTCTGGGCATATACCCAGAGAAAACCAAAAATCACAAAGACACATTCACCACAATGTTCATTGCAGCACTATTTACAAGAGCCAGGTAATGGAAGCAACCTAAATGCCCACAGACAGATGAAAGGATAAAGATGTGGTACATATATAAAATGGAATATTACTCAGCCATAAAAAGGAATGAAACTGGGTCATTTGTAGAGAAGTTGATGGATCTAGAGACTGTCATACAGAGTGAAGTAAGTCAGAAAGAGAAAAACAAATATTGTATATTAATGCCTATATGTGGAACCTAGAAAAATGCTACAGATGAACTGGTTTGCAGGGCAGAAATAGAGACACAGAGGTAGAGAACAAACGTATGGACACAAAGTGGGGGAAGCAATGGGGTGGTGGTGGTGGGATGAGTTGGGAGATTGGGATTGACCTGTATACATGTCTATGCATAAAATAGATAACTAATAATAACCTACTGTATAAAAAAATAAATAAAATTAAATTTCAAAAATTTTAAAAATAAAATGTAAAAATAAAACAGAAAAAATGTTCTTCCATTCACACTGATGTATTTATAAGAATGAATTATTTCCATGCTTATATCCATAAATACATAAAAGAGGAATAAAATCTAACTTGAACCAAAAAAGAAAAAAAAACTGAACCTAACAGTTATACAGAGGAAAACACTACCAAGGCACTTGCTCCAGTGGTAAACAATTCTGAAATTGGTCAGAGGTGGGGAATCATCTCCCATAGAGCCAGCAGCCCCGCCCGCCCACGCAACGAGCGTCCTTATTGCAAAGCTGGGGGACCGTGCCGAGGCCTCTGTGAGAAAACGTGAGCTGAGCCCCAGGCCAGCTGCTGCTGAACTGTTCCCACCCTTCCCAGGTGAAACACCTGAATATGTACAAGGGCTTGAAAGCCTAGAGGAAGGGCCGTGGAGCCACACCAGCGACAGCACGCAGGCCACCTTGGTGCCTGCAGGTCAGCCAGGATGGTCCAGGCCACGGGCACTCTTCTGGAAGCTTTCCATTGTCCTGCCTGAGATACCCCTCCTGTCCCGGCCCCCACTCCTTTTTTTCCTTCCTCACCTCAGCCCGGAGAGATACTCCAGTGGAAGTTATGGGTGACACATCCTCTTCTTTACAGGTGGCAGCCTGGCAACTCCTGCAGAAAGTCCAGCAGAGCCCCACTCACACCGGGCCACCCACAAAGCCGTGGACCCTCACAGCCTCCCACCAGCACAGCCCCGAGACTGCTGACGCGGCAGAGAATATGGAGTCAGGCACAGCTGCACGGGCTATTGCTGCCTGGAGTGCTGTTTATATTGACCTCAACCCAGGCACACCTGGGGAGGGCTTGCCGGCAGGGTCAGGCTGCCCAGGTCAGCTAATCCTCAGCCCTCAGGGAATCACATTGCAGAAAATGGACCTCGCTAAGATAGAATATTAGCCAAGGAAAAAAAGCACACAATGCCATTTGCAGCACCGTATATGAGTCTAGAGGTAATCACGTGACTTGGAGTAAGTCAGAAAGTGAAAGACACATATCATATCATATGACTTATAGGTGTTACCTATAAATTGATACCAGGGCAGATATTTCCACGGAGAAGGGCAATCACAGATTCATTAAACAAACTTATGGTTCACCAAAGGAAAGGTGTGAGGATTGAATTCATTACGATATTGGGGTTAACAGACATATACAAACACAATAGACATATATAATCACCAAAGACCTACGGAGTACCAAGAGAAGACTACTCAACATTCTGTCATAACGAACATGGGAAAAGGATCCCAGGAAGAACAGACATATGTATATGTGTAAAAGAACCACCTCTTGCACACCTACAACAAGCTAAACGTTGTACTCAAACTTGCTGTAATAAAAAATAAAAAATTAAATTAAAAACACGAACAAGAAGTAGTGAGACAAACTTGAGGGGCTTTCTCCTGGCACATTCCGTTCTATATTCCAATCTAGAACGCGACTTCCATTGAGGCTCTGCTGCCCTAGTAACCAGATTTGTTAAGGGAGAATTGCTGCCACCTTGTGGCCGTTTCACACAACAGCAGCTTTAATCCCAGCGCTAATGGTCAGTGGATATTCCAAATCATTACAGGCCTGTAAATGACACCTGCCCTGAAAACAAATCCTGGGGTCATATATCGACCAAAAAATTCAAAAAACGTCCATATTTCAAAACGACAGTTTCAAGAGGCATATTTCACGCACATTAGTGTTCTGCTTCTTTTGATTTCTTTCTTTCTTTGTTAAAAAAACGGGAATGGAAAAAGGCAACCCTCAGAAGGGGCGAAAACTTTCACAAACGAATCAATGGACAAAGGTTTAATCTCCAATATATATAAACAGCTCATGCAGTTTAATATTAATACAACAAACAACCCAATACAAAAATGGGCAGAAGATCTAAATAGACGTTTCTTCAAAGAAGACACAGAGATGGCCAAGACGCACATGAAAAGCTGCTCAACATCACTAATTATTAGAGAAATGCAAATCAAAACTACAATGAGGTAAGACCTCACACCTGTTAGAATCGGCATCATCAGATAATCTACAAACAACAAATTCTGGGGAGGGTGTGGACAAAAGGAAGCCTCTTCCGCTATTGGTGGGAATGTAAATTGATACAGTCACTATGGAGAACAGTATGGAGGTTCCTTTAAAAAACTAAAAACAGAATTACAATAGGATCCAGCAATCCCACTTCTGGGCATATACCCAGAGAAAACCAAAAATCACAAAGACACATTCACCAAAATGTTCATTGCAGCACTATTTACAAGAGCCAGGTAATGGAAGCAACCTAAATGCCCACAGACAGACGAATGGATAAAGATGTAGTACATATATAAAATGGAATATTACTCAGCTATAAAAAGGAATGAAACTGGGTCATTTGTAGAGAAGTTGATGGATCTAGAGACTGTCATACAGAGTGAAGTAAGTCAGAAAGAGAAAAACAAATATTGTATATTAATGCCTATATGTGGAACCTAGAAAAATGCTACAGATGAACTGGTTTGCAGGGCAGAAATAGAGACACAGAGGTAGAGAACAAACGTATGGACACAAAGTGGGGGAAGCCATGGGGTGGTGGTGGTGGGATGAGTTGGGAGATTGGGATTGACCTGTATACATGTCTATGCATAAAATAGATATCTAATAATAACCTAGTGTATAAAAAAATAAATAAAATTAAATTTCAAAATTTTTAAAAATAAAATGTAAAAATAAAACAGAAAAAAAGTTCTTCCATTCACACTGATGTATTTATAAGAATGAATTATTTCCATGCTTATATCTATAAATACATAAAAGAGGAATAAAATCTAACTTGAACCAAAAAAGAAAAAAAAAACTGAACCTAACAGTTATACAGAGGAAAACACTACCAAGGCACTTGCTCCAGTGGTAAACAATTCTGAAATTGGTCAGAGGTGGGGAATCATCTCCCATAGAGCCAGCAGCCCCACCCGCCCACGCAAGGAGCGTCCTTATTGCAAAGCTGGGGGACCGTGCCGAGGCCTCTGTGAGTAAACGTGAGCTGAGCCCCAGGCCAGCTGCTGCTGAACTGTTCCCACCCTTCCCAGGTTAAACACCTGAATATGTACAAGGGCTTGAAAGCCTAGAGGAAGGGCCGTGGAGCCACACCAGCGACAGCACGCAGGCCACCTTGGTGCCTTCAGTTCAGCCAGGATGGTCCTGGCCACGGGCGCTCTTCTGGATTCTTTCCATTGCCCTGCCTGAGATACCCCTCCTGTCCAGGCCCCCACTCCTTTTTTTCCTTACTCACCTCAGCCCGGAGAGATATTCCAGTGGAAGTTATGGGTGACACATCCTCTTCTTTACAGGTGGCAGCCTGGCAACTCCTGCAGAAATTCCAGCAGAGCCCCACTCACACCGGGCCACCCAAAAAGCCGTGGACCCTCACACCCTCCCACCAGCACAGCCCCGAGACTGCTGACGGGGCAGAGAATATGGAGTCAGGCACAGCTGCAGGGGCTATTGCTGCCTGGAGTGCTGTTTATATTGACCTCAACCCAGGCACACCTGGGGAGGGCTTGCCGGCAGGGTCAGGCTGCCCAGGTCAGCTAATCCTCAGCCCTCAGGGAATCACATTGCAGAAAATGGACCTCGCTAAGACAGAATATTCGCCAAGGAAAAGAAACACACAATGCCATTTGCAGCACCGTAGATGTGTCTAGAGGTAATCACGTGACTTGGAGTAAGTCAGAAAGTGAAAGACACATATCATATCATATCACTTATAGGTGTTACCTATAAATTGATACCAGGGCAGATATTTCCACGGAGAAGGGCAATCACAGATTCATTAAACAAACTTATGGTTCACCAAAGGAAAGGTGTGAGGATTGAATTCATTACGATATTGGGGTTAACAGACATATACAAACACAGTAGACATATATAATCACCAAAGACCTATGGAGTACCAAGAGAAGACTACTCAACATTCTGTCATAACGTACATGGGAAAAGGATCCCAGGAAGAACAGACATATGTATATGTGTAAAAGAACCACCTCTTGCACACCTACAACAAGCTAAACGTTGTACTCAAACTTGCTGTAATAAAAAATAAAAAATTAAATTAAAAACACGAACAAGAATTAGTGAGAAAAACTTGAGGGGCTTTCTCCTGGTACATTCCGTTCTACATTCCAATCTAGAACGCGACTTCCATTGAGGCTCTGCTGCCCTAGTAACCAGATTTGGTAAGGGAGAACTGCTGCCACCTTGTGGCCGTTTCACACAACAGCAGCTTTAATCCCAGCGCTAATGGTCAGTGGAAATTCCAAATCATTACAGGCCTGTAAATGACACCTGCCCTGAAAACAAATCCTGGGGTCATATATCGACCAAAAAATTCAAAAAACGTCCATATTTCAAAACGACACTTTCAAGAGGCATATTTCACGCACATTAGTGTTCTGCTTCTTTTGATTTCTTTCTTTCTTTGTTAAAAAAACGGGAATGGAAAAAGGCAACCCTCAGAAGGGGCGAAAACTTTCACAAACGAATCAATGGACAAAGGTTTAATCTCCAATATATATAAACAGCTCATGCAGCTTAATATTAATACAACAAACAACCCAATACAAAAATGGGCAGAAGATCTAAATAGACGTTTCTTCAAAGAAGACACAGAGATGGCCAAGACGCACATGAAAAGCTGCTCAACATCACTAATTATTAGAGAAATGCAAATCAAAACTACAATGAGGTAAGACCTCACACCTGTTAGAATCGGCATCATCAGATAATCTACAAACAACAAATTCTGGGGAGGGTGTGGACAAAAGGAACCCTCTTCCGCTATTGGTGGGAATGTAAATTGATACAGTCACTATGGAGAACAGTATGGAGGTTCCTTTAAAAAACCTAAAACAGAATTACAATAGGATCCAGCAATCCCACCTCTGGGCATATACCCAGAGAAAACCATAAATCACAAAGACACATTCACCACAATGTTCATTGCAGCACTATTTACAAGAGCCAGGTAATGGAAGCAACCTAAATGCCCACAGACAGACGAATGGATAAAGATGTGGTACATATATAAAATGGAATATTACTCAGCCATAAAAAGGAATGAAACTGGGTCATTGGTAGAGAAGTTGATGGATCTAGAGACTGTCATACAGAGTGAAGTAAGTCAGAAAGAGAAAAACAAATATTGTATATTAATGCCTATATGTGGAACCTAGAAAAATGCTACAGATGAACTGGTTTGCAGGGCAGAAATAGAGACACAGAGGTAGAGAACAAACGTATGGACACAAAGTGGGGGAAGCCATGGGGTGGTGGTGGTGGGATGAGTTGGGAGATTGGGATTGACCTGTATACATGTCTATGCATAAAATAGATAACTAATAATAACCTACTGTATAAAAAAAATAAATAAAATTAAATTTCAAAAATTTTAAAAATAAAATGTAAAAATAAAACAGAAAAAATGTTCTTCCATTCACACTGATGTATTTATAAGAAAGAATTATTTACATGCTTATATCCATAACTACATAAAAGAGGAATAAAATCTAACTTGAACCAAAAAAGAAAAAAAAAAACTGAACCTAACAGTTATACAGAGGAAAACACTACCAAGGCACTTGCTCCAGTGGTAAACAATTCTGAAATTGGTCAGAGGTGGGGAATCATCTCCCATACAGCCAGAAGCCCCACCCACCCACGCAAGGAGCGTCCTTATTGCAAAGCTGGGGGACCGTGCCGAGGCCTCTGTGAGTAAACGTGAGCTAAGCCCCAGGCCAGCTGCTGCTGAACTGTTCCCACCCTTCCCAGGTGAAACACCTGAATATGTACAAGGGCTTGAAAGCCTAGAGGAAGGGCCGTGGAGCCACACCAGCGACAGCACGCAGGCCACCTTGGTGCCTGCAGGTCAGCCAGGATGGTCCTGGCCACGGGCGCTCTTCTGGAAGCTTTCCATTGCCCTGCCTGAGATACCCCTCCTGTCCCGGCCCCCACTCCTTTTTTTCCTTCCTCACCTCAGCCCGGAGAGATATTCCAGTGGAAGTTATGGGTGACACATCCTCTTCTTTACAGATGGCAGCCTGGCAACTCCTGCAGAAAGTCCAGCAGAGCCCCACTCACACCGGGCCACCCACAAAGCCGTGGACCCTCACACCCTCCCACCAGCACAGCCCCGAGACTGCTGACGGGGCAGAGAATATGGAGTCAGGCATAGCTGCAGGGGCTATTGCTGCCTGGAGTGCTGTTTATATTGACCTCAACCCAGGCACACCTGGGGAGGGCTTGCCGGCAGGGTCAGGCTGCCCAGGTCAGCTAATCCTCAGCCCTCAGGGAATCACATTGCAGAAAATGGACCTCGCTAAGACAGAATATTCGCCAAGGAAAAGAAGCACACAATGCCATTTGCAGCACCGTAGATGAGTCTAGAGGTAATCACGTGACTTGGAGTAAGTCAGAAAGTGAAAGACACATATCATATCATATCACTTATAGGTGTTACCTATAAATTGATACCAGGGCAGATATTTCCACGGAGAAGGGCAATCACAGATTCATTAAACAAACTTATGGTTCACCAAAGGAAAGGTGTGAGGATTGAATTCATTACGATATTGGGGTTAACAGACATATACAAACACAGTAGACATATATAATCACCAAAGACCTACGGAGTACCAAGAGAAGACTACTCAACATTCTGTCATAACGTACATGGGAAAAGGATCCCAGGAAGAACAGACATATGTATATGTGTAAAAGAACCACCTCTTGCACACCTACAACAAGCTAAACATTGTACTCAAACTTGCTGTAATAAAATATAAAAAAATAAATTAAAAACACGAACAAGAATTAGTGAGAAAAACTTGAGGGGCTTTCTCCTGGTACATTCCGTTCTACATTCCAATCTAGAACGCGACTTCCATTGAGGCTCTGCTGCCCTAGTAACCAGATTTGGTAAGGGAGAACTGCTGCCACCTTGTGGCCGTTTCACACAACAGCAGCTTTAATCCCAGCGCTAATGGTCAGTGGATATTCCAAATCATTACAGGCCTGTAAATGACACCTGCCCTGAAAACAAATCCTGGGGTCATATATCGACCAAAAAATTCAAAAGACGTCCATATTTCAAAACGACAGTTTCAAGAGGCATATTTCACGCACAATAGTGTTCTGCTTCTTTTGATTTCATTCTTTCTTTGTTAAAAAAACGGGAATGGAAAAAGGCAACCCTCAGAAGGGGCGAAAACTTTCACAAACGAATCAATGGACAAAGGTTTAATCTCCAATATATATAAACAGCTCATGCAGCTTAATATTAATACAACAAACAACCCAATACAAAAATGGGCAGAAGATCTAAATAGACGTTTCTTCAAAGAAGACACAGAGATGGCCAAGACGCACATGAAAAGCTGCTCAACATCACTAATTATTAGAGAAATGCAAATCAAAACTACAATGAGGTAAGACCTCACACCTGTTAGAATCGGCATCATCAGATAATCTACAAACAACAAATTCTGGGGAGGGTGTGGACAAAAGGAACACTCTTCCGCTATTGGTGGGAATGTAAATTGATACAGTCACTATGGAGAACAGTATGGAGGTTCCTTTAAAAAACTAAAAACAGAATTACAATAGGATCCAGCAATCCCACCTCTGGGCATATACCCAGAGAAAACCATAAATCACAGAGACACATTCACCACAATGTTCATTGCAGCACTATTTACAAGAGCCAGGTAATGGAAGCAACCTAAATGCCCACAGACAGACGAATGGATAAAGATGTGGTACATATATAAAATGGAATATTACTCAGCTATAAAAAGGAATGAAACTGGGTCATTTGTAGAGAAGTTGATGGATCTAGAGACTGTCATACAGAGTGAAGTAAGTCAGAAAGAGAAAAACAAATATTGTATATTAATGCCTATATGTGGAACCTAGAAAAATGCTACAGATGAACTGGTTTGCAGGGCAGAAATAGAGACACAGAGGTAGAGAACAAACGTATGGACACAAAGTGGGGGAAGCCATGGGGTGGTGGTGGTGGGATGAGTTGGGAGATTGGGATTGACCTGTATACATGTCTATGCATAAAATAGTTAACTAATAATAACCTACTGTATAAAAAAAATAAATAAAATTAAATTTCAAAAATTTTAAAAATAAAATGTAAAAATAAAACAGAAAAAATGTTCTTCCATTCACACTGATGTATTTATAAGAATGAATTATTTCCATGCTTATATCCATAACTACATAAAAGAGGAATAAAATCTAACTTGAACCAAAAAAGAAAAAAAAATCTGAACCTAACAGTTATACAGAGGAAAACACTACCAAGGCACTTGCTCCAGTGGTAAACAATTCTGAAATTGGTCAGAGGTGGGGAATCATCTCCCATAGAGCCAGCAGCCCCGCCCGCCCACGCAAGGAGCGTCCATATTGCAAAGCTGGGGGACCGTGCCGAGGCCTCTGTGAGTAAACGTGAGCTGAGCCCCAGGCCAGCTGCTGCTGAACTGTTCCCACCCTTCCCAGGTGAAACACCTGAATATGTACAAGGGCTTGAAAGCCTAGAGGAAGGGCCGTGGAGCCACACCAGCGACAGCACGCAGGACACCTTGGTGCCTGCAGGTCAACCAGGATGGTCCTGGCCACGGGCGCTCTTCTGGAAGCTTTCCATTGCCCTGCCTGAGATACCCCTCCTGTCCCGGCCCCCACTCCTTTTTTTCCTTCCTCACCTCAGCCCGGAGAGATACTCCAGTGGAAGTTATGGTTGACACATCCTCTTCTTTACAGGTGGCAGCCTGGCAACTCCTGCAGAAAGTCCAGCAGATCCCCACTCACACCGGGCCACCCACAAAGCCGTGGACCCTCACACCCTCCCACCAGCACAGCCCCGAGACTGCTGACGGGGCAGAGAATATGGAGTCAGGCACAGCTGCAGGGGCTATTGCTGCCTGGAGTGCTGTTTATATTGACCTCAACCCAGGCACACCTGGGGCGGGCTTGCCGGCAGGGTCAGGCTGCCCAGGTCAGCTAATCCTCAGCCCTCAGGGAATCACATTGCAGAAAATGGACCTCGCTAAGACAGAATATTCGCCAAGGAAAAGAAACACACAATGCCATTTGCAGCACCGTACATGAGTCTAGAGGTAATCACGTGACTTGGAGTAAGTCAGAAAGTGAAAGACACATATCATATCATATCACTTATAGGTGTTACCTATAAATTGATACCAGGGCAGATATTTCCACGGAGAAGGGCAATCACAGATTCATTAAACAAACTTATGGTTCACCAAAGGAAAGGTGTGAGGATTGAATTCATTACGATATTGGGGTTAACAGACATATACAAACACAGTAGACATATATAATCACCAAAGACCTACGGAGTACCAAGAGAAGACTACTCAACATTCTGTCATAACGAACATGGGAAAAGGATCCCAGGAAGAACAGACATATGTATATGTGTAAAAGAACCACCTCTTGCACACCTACAACAAGCTAAACGTTGTACTCAAACTTGCTGTAATAAAAAATAAAAAATTAAATTAAAAACACGAACAAGAAGTAGTGAGACAAACTTGAGGGGCTTTCTCCTGGCACATTCCGTTCTATATTCCAATCTAGAACGCGACTTCCATTGAGGCTCTGCTGCCCTAGTAACCAGATTTGGTAAGGGAGAACTGCTGCCACCTTGTGGCCGTTTCACACAACAGCAGCTTTAATCCCAGCGCTAATGGTCAGTGGATATTCCAAATCATTACAGGCCTGTAAATGACACCTGCCCTGAAAACAAATCCTGGGGTCATATATCGACCAAAAAATTCAAAAGACGTCCATATTTCAAAACGACACTTTCAAGAGGCATATTTCACGCACATTAGTGTTCTGCTTCTTTTGATTTCATTCTTTCTTTGTTAAAAAAACGGGAATGGAAAAAGGCAACCCTCAGAAGGGGCGAAAACTTTCACAAACGAATCAATGGACAAAGGTTTAATCTCCAATATATATAAACAGCTCATGCACCTTAATATTAATACAACAAACAACCCAATACAAAAATGGGCAGAAGATCTAAATAGACGTTTCTTCAAAGAAGACACAGAGATGGCCAAGACGCACATGAAAAGCTGCTCAACATCACTAATTATTAGAGAAATGCAAATCAAAACTACAATGAGGTAAGACCTCACACCTGTTAGAATCGGCATCATCAGATAATCTACAAACAACAAATTCTGGGGAGGGTGTGGACAAAAGGAACCCTCTTCCGCTATTGGTGGGAATGTAAATTGATACAGTCACTATGGAGAACAGTATGGAGGTTCCTTTAAAAAACTAAAAACAGAATTACAATAGGATCCAGCAATCCCACTTCTGGGCATATACCCAGAGAAAACCATAAATCACAAAGACACATTCACCACAATGTTCATTGCAGCACTATTTACAAGAGCCAGGTAATGGAAGCAACCTAAATGCCCACAGACAGACGAATGGATAAAGATGTGGTACATATATAAAATGGAATATTACTCAGCCATAAAAAGGAATGAAACTGGGTCATTTGTAGAGAAGTTGATGGATCTAGAGACTGTCATACAGAGTGAAGTAAGTCAGAGAGAGAAAAACAAATATTGTATATTAATGCCTATATGTGGAACCTAGAAAAATGCTACAGATGAACTGGTTTGCAGGGCAGAAATAGAGACACAGAGGTAGAGAACAAACGTATGGACACAAAGTGGGGGAAGCCATGGGGTGGTGGTGGTGGGATGAGTTGGGAGATTGGGATTGACCTGTATACATGTCTATGCATAAAATAGTTAACTAATAATAACCTACTGTATAAAAAAAATAAATAAAATTAAATTTCAAAAATTTTAAAAATAAAATGTAAAAATAAAACAGAAAAAATGTTCTTCCATTCACACTGATGTATTTATAAGAATGAATTATTTCCATGCTTATATCCATAACTACATAAAAGAGGAATAAAATCTAACTTGAACCAAAAAAGAAAAAAAAATCTGAACCTAACAGTTATACAGAGGAAAACACTACCAAGGCACTTGCTCCAGTGGTAAACAATTCTGAAATTGGTCAGAGGTGGGGAATCATCTCCCATAGAGCCAGCAGCCCCGCCCGCCCACGCAAGGAGCGTCCTTATTGCAAAGCTGGGGGACCGTGCCGAGGCCTCTGTGAGTAAACGTGAGCTGAGCCCCAGGCCAGCTACTGCTGAACTGTTCCCACCCTTCCCAGGTGAAACACCTGAATATGTACAAGGGCTTGAAAGCCTAGAGGAAGGGCCGTGGAGCCACACCAGCGACAGCACGCAGGCCACCTGGCTGCCTGCAAGTCAGCCAGGATGGTCCTGGCCACGGGCGCTCTTCTGGAAGCTTTCCATTGCCCTGCCTGAGATACCCCTCCTGTCCCGGCCCCCACTCCTTTTTTTCCTTACTCACCTCAGCCCGGAGAGATATTCCAGTGGAAGTTATGGGTGACACATCCTCTTCTTTACAGGTGGCAGCCTGGCAACTCCTGCAGAAAGTCCAGCAGAGCCCCACTCACACCGGGCCACCCACAAAGCCGTGGACCCTCACACCCTCCCACCAGCACAGCCCCGAGACTGCTGACGGGGCAGAGAATATGGAGTCAGGCACAGCTGCAGGGGCTATTGCTGCCTGGAGTGCTGTTTATATTGACCTCAACCCAGGCACACCTGGGGAGGGCTTGCCGGCAGGGTCAGGCTGCCCAGGTCAGCTAATCCTCAGCCCTCAGGGAATCACATTGCAGAAAATGGACCTCGCTAAGACAGAATATTCGCCAAGGAAAAGAAGCACACAATGCCATTTGCAGCACCGTAGATGAGTCTAGAGGTAATCACGTGACTTGGAGTAAGTCAGAAAGTGAAAGACACATATCATATCATATCACTTATAGGTGTTACCTATAAATTGATACCAGGGCAGATATTTCCACGGAGAAGGGCAATCACAGATTCATTAAACAAACTTATGGTTCACCAAAGGAAAGGTGTGAGGATTGAATTCATTACGATATTGGGGTTAACAGACATATACAAACACAGTAGACATATATAATCACCAAAGACCTACGGAGTACCAAGAGAAGACTACTCAACATTCTGTCATAACGAACATGGGAAAAGGATCCCAGGAAGAACAGACATATGTATATGTGTAAAAGAACCACCTCTTGCACACCTACAACAAGCTAAACGTTGTACTCAAACTTGCTGTAATAAAAAATAAAAAATTAAATTAAAAACACGAACAAGAAGTAGTGAGACAAACTTGAGGGGCTTTCTCCTGGCACATTCCGTTCTATATTCCAATCTAGAACGCGACTTCCATTGAGGCTCTGCTGCCCTAGTAACCAGATTTGGTAAGGGAGAACTGCTGCCACCTTGTGGCCGTTTCACACAACAGCAGCTTTAATCCCAGCGCTAATGGTCAGTGGATATTCCAAATCATTACAGGCCTGTAAATGACACCTGCCCTGAAAACAAATCCTGGGGTCATATATCGACCAAAAAATTCAAAAGACGTCCATATTTCAAAACGACACTTTCAAGAGGCATATTTCACGCACATTAGTGTTCTGCTTCTTTTGATTTCATTCTTTCTTTGTTAAAAAAACGGGAATGGAAAAAGGCAACCCTCAGAAGGGGCGAAAACTTTCACAAACGAATCAATGGACAAAGGTTTAATCTCCAATATATATAAACAGCTCATGCACCTTAATATTAATACAACAAACAACCCAATACAAAAATGGGCAGAAGATCTAAATAGACGTTTCTTCAAAGAAGACACAGAGATGGCCAAGACGCACATGAAAAGCTGCTCAACATCACTAATTATTAGAGAAATGCAAATCAAAACTACAATGAGGTAAGACCTCACACCTGTTAGAATCGGCATCATCAGATAATCTACAAACAACAAATTCTGGGGAGGGTGTGGACAAAAGGAACCCTCTTCCGCTATTGGTGGGAATGTAAATTGATACAGTCACTATGGAGAACAGTATGGAGGTTCCTTTAAAAAACTAAAAACAGAATTACAATAGGATCCAGCAATCCCACTTCTGGGCATATACCCAGAGAAAACCATAAATCACAAAGACACATTCACCACAATGTTCATTGCAGCACTATTTACAAGAGCCAGGTAATGGAAGCAACCTAAATGCCCACAGACAGACGAATGGATAAAGATGTGGTACATATATAAAATGGAATATTACTCAGCCATAAAAAGGAATGAAACTGGGTCATTTGTAGAGAAGTTGATGGATCTAGAGACTGTCATACAGAGTGAAGTAAGTCAGAGAGAGAAAAACAAATATTGTATATTAATGCCTATATGTGGAACCTAGAAAAATGCTACAGATGAACTGGTTTGCAGGGCAGAAATAGAGACACAGAGGTAGAGAACAAACGTATGGACACAAAGTGGGGGAAGCCATGGGGTGGTGGTGGTGGGATGAGTTGGGAGATTGGGATTGACCTGTATACATGTCTATGCATAAAATAGTTAACTAATAATAACCTACTGTATAAAAAAAATAAATAAAATTAAATTTCAAAAATTTTAAAAATAAAATGTAAAAATAAAACAGAAAAAATGTTCTTCCATTCACACTGATGTATTTATAAGAATGAATTATTTCCATGCTTATATCCATAAATACATAAAAGAGGAATAAAATCTAACTTGAACCAAAAAAGAAAAAAAAATCTGAACCTAACAGTTATACAGAGGAAAACACTACCAAGGCACTTGCTCCAGTGGTAAACAATTCTGAAATTGGTCAGAGGTGGGGAATCATCTCCCATAGAGCCAGCAGCCCCGCCCGCCCACGCAAGGAGCGTCCTTATTGCAAAGCTGGGGGACCGTGCCGAGGCCTCTGTGAGTAAACGTGAGCTGAGCCCCAGGCCAGCTACTGCTGAACTGTTCCCACCCTTCCCAGGTGAAACACCTGAATATGTACAAGGGCTTGAAAGCCTAGAGGAAGGGCCGTGGAGCCACACCAGCGACAGCACGCAGGCCACCTGGCTGCCTGCAAGTCAGCCAGGATGGTCCTGGCCACGGGCGCTCTTCTGGAAGCTTTCCATTGCCCTGCCTGAGATACCCCTCCTGTCCCGGCCCCCACTCCTTTTTTTCCTTACTCACCTCAGCCCGGAGAGATATTCCAGTGGAAGTTATGGGTGACACATCCTCTTCTTTACAGGTGGCAGCCTGGCAACTCCTGCAGAAAGTCCAGCAGAGCCCCACTCACACCGGGCCACCCACAAAGCCGTGGACCCTCACACCCTCCCACCAGCACAGCCCCGAGACTGCTGACGGGGCAGAGAATATGGAGTCAGGCACAGCTGCAGGGGCTATTGCTGCCTGGAGTGCTGTTTATATTGACCTCAACCCAGGCACACCTGGGGAGGGCTTGCCGGCAGGGTCAGGCTGCCCAGGTCAGCTAATCCTCAGCCCTCAGGGAATCACATTGCAGAAAATGGACCTCGCTAAGACAGAATATTCGCCAAGGAAAAGAAGCACACAATGCCATTTGCAGCACCGTAGATGAGTCTAGAGGTAATCACGTGACTTGGAGTAAGTCAGAAAGTGAAAGACACATATCATATCATATCACTTATAGGTGTTACCTATAAATTGATACCAGGGCAGATATTTCCACGGAGAAGGGCAATCACAGATTCATTAAACAAACTTATGGTTCACCAAAGGAAAGGTGTGAGGATTGAATTCATTACGATATTGGGGTTAACAGACATATACAAACACAGTAGACATATATAATCACCAAAGACCTACGGAGTACCAAGAGAAGACTACTCAACATTCTGTCATAACGAACATGGGAAAAGGATCCCAGGAAGAACAGACATATGTATATGTGTAAAAGAACCACCTCTTGCACACCTACAACAAGCTAAACGTTGTACTCAAACTTGCTGTAATAAAAAATAAAAAATTAAATTAAAAACACGAACAAGAAGTAGTGAGACAAACTTGAGGGGCTTTCTCCTGGCACATTCCGTTCTATATTCCAATCTAGAACGCGACTTCCATTGAGGCTCTGCTGCCCTAGTAACCAGATTTGGTAAGGGAGAACTGCTGCCACCTTGTGGCCGTTTCACACAACAGCAGCTTTAATCCCAGCGCTAATGGTCAGTGGATATTCCAAATCATTACAGGCCTGTAAATGACACCTGCCCTGAAAACAAATCCTGGGGTCATATATCGACCAAAAAATTCAAAAGACGTCCATATTTCAAAACGACACTTTCAAGAGGCATATTTCACGCACATTAGTGTTCTGCTTCTTTTGATTTCATTCTTTCTTTGTTAAAAAAACGGGAATGGAAAAAGGCAACCCTCAGAAGGGGCGAAAACTTTCACAAACGAATCAATGGACAAAGGTTTAATCTCCAATATATATAAACAGCTCATGCACCTTAATATTAATACAACAAACAACCCAATACAAAAATGGGCAGAAGATCTAAATAGACGTTTCTTCAAAGAAGACACAGAGATGGCCAAGACGCACATGAAAAGCTGCTCAACATCACTAATTATTAGAGAAATGCAAATCAAAACTACAATGAGGTAAGACCTCACACCTGTTAGAATCGGCATCATCAGATAATCTACAAACAACAAATTCTGGGGAGGGTGTGGACAAAAGGAACCCTCTTCCGCTATTGGTGGGAATGTAAATTGATACAGTCACTATGGAGAACAGTATGGAGGTTCCTTTAAAAAACTAAAAACAGAATTACAATAGGATCCAGCAATCCCACTTCTGGGCATATACCCAGAGAAAACCATAAATCACAAAGACACATTCACCACAATGTTCATTGCAGCACTATTTACAAGAGCCAGGTAATGGAAGCAACCTAAATGCCCACAGACAGACGAATGGATAAAGATGTGGTACATATATAAAATGGAATATTACTCAGCCATAAAAAGGAATGAAACTGGGTCATTTGTAGAGAAGTTGATGGATCTAGAGACTGTCATACAGAGTGAAGTAAGTCAGAGAGAGAAAAACAAATATTGTATATTAATGCCTATATGTGGAACCTAGAAAAATGCTACAGATGAACTGGTTTGCAGGGCAGAAATAGAGACACAGAGGTAGAGAACAAACGTATGGACACAAAGTGGGGGAAGCCATGGGGTGGTGGTGGTGGGATGAGTTGGGAGATTGGGATTGACCTGTATACATGTCTATGCATAAAATAGTTAACTAATAATAACCTACTGTATAAAAAAAATAAATAAAATTAAATTTCAAAAATTTTAAAAATAAAATGTAAAAATAAAACAGAAAAAATGTTCTTCCATTCACACTGATGTATTTATAAGAATGAATTATTTCCATGCTTATATCCATAAATACATAAAAGAGGAATAAAATCTAACTTGAACCAAAAAAGAAAAAAAAATCTGAACCTAACAGTTATACAGAGGAAAACACTACCAAGGCACTTGCTCCAGTGGTAAACAATTCTGAAATTGGTCAGAGGTGGGGAATCATCTCCCATAGAGCCAGCAGCCCCGCCCGCCCACGCAAGGAGCGTCCTTATTGCAAAGCTGGGGGACCGTGCCGAGGCCTCTGTGAGTAAACGTGAGCTGAGCCCCAGGCCAGCTACTGCTGAACTGTTCCCACCCTTCCCAGGTGAAACACCTGAATATGTACAAGGGCTTGAAAGCCTAGAGGAAGGGCCGTGGAGCCACACCAGCGACAGCACGCAGGCCACCTGGCTGCCTGCAAGTCAGCCAGGATGGTCCTGGCCACGGGCGCTCTTCTGGAAGCTTTCCATTGCCCTGCCTGAGATACCCCTCCTGTCCCGGCCCCCACTCCTTTTTTTCCTTACTCACCTCAGCCCGGAGAGATATTCCAGTGGAAGTTATGGGTGACACATCCTCTTCTTTACAGGTGGCAGCCTGGCAACTCCTGCAGAAAGTCCAGCAGAGCCCCACTCACACCGGGCCACCCACAAAGCCGTGGACCCTCACACCCTCCCACCAGCACAGCCCCGAGACTGCTGACGGGGCAGAGAATATGGAGTCAGGCACAGCTGCAGGGGCTATTGCTGCCTGGAGTGCTGTTTATATTGACCTCAACCCAGGCACACCTGGGGAGGGCTTGCCGGCAGGGTCAGGCTGCCCAGGTCAGCTAATCCTCAGCCCTCAGGGAATCACATTGCAGAAAATGGACCTCGCTAAGACAGAATATTCGCCAAGGAAAAGAAGCACACAATGCCATTTGCAGCACCGTAGATGAGTCTAGAGGTAATCACGTGACTTGGAGTAAGTCAGAAAGTGAAAGACACATATCATATCACTTAGAGGTGTTACCTATAAATTGATACCAGGGCAGATATTTCCACGGAGAAGGGCAATCACAGATTCATTAAACAAACTTATGGTTCACCAAAGGAAAGGTGTGAGGATTGAATTCATTACGATATTGGGGTTAACAGACATATACAAACACAGTAGACATATATAATCACCAAAGACCTACGGAGTACCAAGAGAAGACTACTCAACATTCTGTCATAACGTACATGGGAAAAGGATCCCAGGAAGAACAGACATATGTATATGTGTAAAAGAACCACCTCTTGCACACCTACAACAAGCTAAACGTTGTACTCAAACTTGCTGTAATAAAAAATAAAAAATTAAATTAAAAACACGAACAAGAATTAGTGAGAAAAACTTGAGGGGCTTTCTCCTGGTACATTCCGTTCTACATTCCAATCTAGAACGCGACTTCCATTGAGGCTCTGCTGCCCTAGTAACCAGAATTGTTAAGGGAGAACTGCTGCCACCTTGTGGCCGTTTCACACAACAGCAGCTTTAATCCCAGCGCTAATGGTCAGTGGATATTCCAAATCATTACAGGCCTGTAAATGACACCTGCCCTGAAAACAAATCCTGGGGTCATATATCGACCAAAAAATTCAAAAAACGTCCATATTTCAAAACGATAGTTTCAAGAGGCATATTTCACGCACATTAGTGTTCTGCTTCTTTTGATTTCTTTCTTTCTTTGTTAAAAAAACGGGAATGGAAAAAGGCAACCCTCAGAAGGGGCGAAAACTTTCACAAACGAATCAATGGACAAAGGTTTAATCTCCAATATATATAAACAGCTCATGCAGCTTAATATTAATACAACAAACAACCCAATACAATAATGGGCAGAAGATCTAAATAGACGTTTCTTCAAAGAAGACACAGAGATGGCCAAGACGCACATGAAAAGCTGCTCAACATCACTAATTATTAGAGAAATGCAAATCAAAACTACAATGAGGTAAGACCTCACACCTGTTAGAATCGGCATCATCAGATAATCTACAAACAACAAATTCTGGGGAGGGTGTGGACAAAAGGAACCCTCTTCTGCTATTGGTGGGAATGTAAATTGATACAGTCACTATGGAGAACAGTATGGAGGTTCCTTTAAAAAACTAAAAACAGAATTACAATAGGATCCAGCAATCCCACTTCTGGGCATATACCCAGAGAAAACCATAAATCACAAAGACACATTCACCACAATGTTCATTGCAGCACTATTTACAAGAGCCAGGTAATGGAAGCAACCTAAATGCCCACAGACAGACGAATGGATAAAGATGTGGTACATATATAAAATGGAATATTACTCAGCCATAAAAAGGAATGAAACTGGGTCATTTGTAGAGAAGTTGATGGATCTAGAGACTGTCATACAGAGTGAAGTAAGTCAGAAAGAGAAAAACAAATATTGTATATTAATGCCTATATGTGGAACCTAGAAAAATGCTACAGATGAACTGGTTTGCAGGGCAGAAATAGAGACACAGAGGTAGAGAACAAACGTATGGACACAAAGTGGGGGAAGCCATGGGGTGGTGGTGGTGGGATGAGTTGGGAGATTGGGATTGACCTGTATACATGTCTATGCATAAAATAGTTAACTAATAATAACCTACTGTATAAAAAAAATAAATAAAATTAAATTTCAAAAATTTTAAAAATAAAATGTAAAAATAAAACAGAAAAAATGTTCTTCCATTCGCACTGATGTATTTATAAGAATGAATTATTTCCATGCTTATATCCATAAATACATAAAAGAGGAATAAAATCTAACTTGAACCAAAAAAGAAAAAAAAATCTGAACCTAACAGTTATACAGAGGAAAACACTACCAAGGCACTTGCTCCAGTGGTAAACAATTCTGAAATTGGTCAGAGGTGGGGAATCATCTCCCATAGAGCCAGCAGCCCCGCCCGCCCACGCAAGGAGCGTCCTTATTGCAAAGCTGGGGGACCGTGCCGAGGCCTCTGTGAGTAAACGTGAGCTGAGCCCCAGGCCAGCTGCTGCTGAACTGTTCCCACCCTTCCCAGGTGAAACACCTGAATATGTACAAGGGCTTGAAAGCCTAGAAGAAGGGCCGTGGAGCCACACCAGCGACAGCACGCAGGCCACCTTGGTGCCTGCAGGTCAGCCAGGATGGTCCTGGCCACGGGCGCTCTTCTGGAAGCTTTCCATTGCCCTGCCTGAGATACCCCTCCAGTCCCGGGCCCACTCCTTTTTTTCCTTACTCACCTCAGCCCGGAGAGATATTCCAGTGGAAGTTATGGGTGACACATCCTCTTCTTTACAGGTGGCAGCCTGGCAACTCCTGCAGAAAGTCCAGCAGAGCCCAACTCACACCGGGCCACCCACAAAGTCGTGGACCCTCACACCCTCCCACCAGCACAGCCCCGAGACTGCTGACGGGGCAGAGAATATGGAGTCAGGCACAGCTGCAGGGGCTATTGCTGCCTGGAGTGCTGTTTATATTGACCTCAACCCAGGCACACCTGGGGAGGGCTTGCCGGCAGGGTCAGGCTGCCCAGGTCAGCTAATCCTCAGCCCTCAGGGAATCACATTGCAGAAAATGGACCTCGCTAAGACAGAATATTCGCCAAGGAAAAGAAACACACAATGCCATTTGCAGCACCGTACATGAGTCTAGAGGTAATCACGTGACTTGGAGTAAGTCAGAAAGTGAAAGACACATATCATATCATATCACTTATAGGCGTTACCTATAAATTGATACCAGGGCAGATATTTCCACGGAGAAGGGCAATCACAGATTCATTAAACAAACTTATGGTTCACCAAAGGAAAGGTGTGAGGATTGAATTCATTACGATATTGGGGTTAACAGACATATACAAACACAGTAGACATATATAATCACCAAAGACCTACGGAGTACCAAGAGAAGACTACTCAACATTCTGTCATAACGTACATGGGAAAAGGATCCCAGGAAGAACAGACATATGTATATGTGTAAAAGAACCACCTCTTGCACACCTACAACAAGCTAAACATTGTACTCAAACTTGCTGTAATAAAATATAAAAAAATAAATTAAAAACACGAACAAGAATTAGTGAGAAAAACTTGAGGGGCTTTCTCCTGGTACATTCCGTTCTACATTCCAATCTAGAACGCGACTTCCATTGAGGCTCTGCTGCCCTAGTAACCAGAATTGTTAAGGGAGAACTGCTGCCACCTTGTGGCCGTTTCACACAACAGCAGCTTTAATCCCAGCGCTAATGGTCAGTGGATATTCCAAATCATTACAGGCCTGTAAATGACACCTGCCCTGAAAACAAATCCTGGGGTCATATATCGACCAAAAAATTCAAAAGACGTCCATATTTCAAAACGACACTTTCAAGAGGCATATTTCACGCACATTAGTGTTCTGCTTCTTTTGATTTCTTTCTTTCTTTGTTAAAAAAACGGGAATGGAAAAAGGCAACCCTCAGAAGGGGCGAAAACTTTCACAAACGAATCAATGGACAAAGGTTTAATCTCCAATATATATAAACAGCTCATGCAGCTTAATATTAATACAACAAACAACCCAATACAAAAATGGGCAGAAGATCTAAATAGACGTTTCTTCAAAGAAGACACAGAGATGGCCAAGACGCACATGAAAAGCTGCTCAACATCACTAATTATTAGAGAAATGCAAATCAAAACTACAATGAGGTAAGACCTCACACCTGTTAGAATCGGCATCATCAGATAATCTACAAACAACAAATTCTGGGGAGGGTGTGGACAAAAGGAACCCTCTTCCGCTATTGGTGGGAATGTAAATTGATACAGTCACTATGGAGAACAGTATGGAGGATCCTTTAAAAAATTAAAACAGAATTACAATAGGATCCAGCAATCCCACTTCTGGGCATATACCCAGAGAAAACCAAAAATCACAAAGACACATTCACCACAATGTTCATTGCAGCACTATTTACAAGAGCCAGGTAATGGAAGCAACCTAAATGCCCACAGACAGATGAAAGGATAAAGATGTGGTACATATATAAAATGGAATATTACTCAGCCATAAAAAGGAATGAAACTGGGTCATTTGTAGAGAAGTTGATGGATCTAGAGACTGTCATACAGAGTGAAGTAAGTCAGAAAGAGAAAAACAAATATTGTATATTAATGCCTATATGTGGAACCTAGAAAAATGCTACAGATGAACTGGTTTGCAGGGCAGAAATAGAGACACAGAGGTAGAGAACAAACGTATGGACACAAAGTGGGGGAAGCAATGGGGTGGTGGTGGTGGGATGAGTTGGGAGATTGGGATTGACCTGTATACATGTCTATGCATAAAATAGATAACTAATAATAACCTACTGTATAAAAAAATAAATAAAATTAAATTTCAAAAATTTTAAAAATAAAATGTAAAAATAAAACAGAAAAAATGTTCTTCCATTCACACTGATGTATTTATAAGAATGAATTATTTCCATGCTTATATCCATAAATACATAAAAGAGGAATAAAATCTAACTTGAACCAAAAAAGAAAAAAAAACTGAACCTAACAGTTATACAGAGGAAAACACTACCAAGGCACTTGCTCCAGTGGTAAACAATTCTGAAATTGGTCAGATGTGGGGAATCATCTCCCATAGAGCCAGCAGCCCCGCCCGCCCACGCAAGGAGCGTCCTTATTGCAAAGCTGGGGGACCGTGCCGAGGCCTCTGTGAGTAAACGTGAGCTGAGCCCCAGGCCAGCTGCTGCTGAACTGTTCCCACCCTTCCCAGGTGAAACACCTGAATATGTACAAGGGCTTGAAAGCCTAGAGGAAGGGCCGTGGAGCCACACCAGCGACAGCACGCAGGCCACCTTGGTGCCTGCAGGTCAGCCAGGATGGTCTTGGCCACGGGCGCTTTTCTGGAAGCTTTCCATTGCCCTGCCTGAGATACCCCTCCTGTCCCGGCCCCCACTCCTTTTTTTCCTTACTCACCTCAGCCCGGAGAGATATTCCAGTGGAAGTTATGGGTGACACATCCTCTTCTTTACAGGTGGCAGCCTGGCAACTCCTGCAGAAAGTCCAGCAGAGCCCCACTCACACCGGGCCACCCACAAAGCCGTGGACCCTCACACCCTCCCACCAGCACAGCCCCGAGACTGCTGACGGGGCAGAGAATATGGAGTCAGGCACAGCTGCAGGGGCTATTGCTGCCTGGAGTGCTGTTTATATTGACCTCAACCCAGGCACACCTGGGGAGGGCTTGCCGGCAGGGTCAGGCTGCCCAGGTCAGCTAATCCTCAGCCCTCAGGGAATCACATTGCAGAAAATGGACCTCGCTAAGACAGAATATTCGCCAAGAAAAAGAAACACACAATGCCATTTGCAGCACCGTAGATGAGTCTAGAGGTAATCACGTGACTTGGAGTAAGTCAGAAAGTGAAAGACACATATCATATCATATCACTTATAGGTGTTACCTATAAATTGATACCAGGGCAGATATTTCCACGGAGAAGGGCAATCACAGATTCATTAAACAAACTTATGGTTCACCAAAGGAAAGGTGTGAGGATTGAATTCATTACGATATTGGTGATAACAGACATATACAAACACAGTAGACATATATAATCACCAAAGACCTACGGAGTACCAAGAGAAGACTACTCAACATTCTGTCATAACGAACATGGGAAAAGGATCCCAGGAAGAACAGACATATGTATATGTGTAAAAGAACCACCTCTTGCACACCTACAACAAGCTAAACATTGTACTCAAACTTGCTGTAATAAAATATAAAAAATTAAATTAAAAACACGAACAAGAATTAGTGAGACAAACTTGAGGGGCTTTCTCCTGGTACATTCCGTTCTACATTCCAATCTAGAACGCGACTTCCATTGAGGCTCTGCTGCCCTAGTAACCAGATTTGGTAAGGGAGAACTGCTGCCACCTTGTGGCCGTTTCACACAACAGCAGCTTTAATCCCAGCGCTAATGGTCCGTGGATATTCCAAATCATTACAGGCCTGTAAATGACACCTGCCCTGAAAACAAATCCTGGGGTCATATATCGACCAAAAAATTCAAAAGACGTCCATATTTCAAAACGACACTTTCAAGAGGCATATTTCACGCACAATAGTGTTCTGCTTCTTTTGATTTCATTCTTTCTTTGTTAAAAAAACGGGAATGGAAAAAGGCAACCCTCAGAAGGGGCGAAAACTTTCACAAACGAATCAATGGACAAAGGTTTAATCTCCAATATATATAAACAGCTCATGCAGCTTAATATTAATACAACAAACAACCCAATACAAAAATGGGCAGAAGATCTAAATAGACGTTTCTTCAAAGAAGACACAGAGATGGCCAAGACGCACATGAAAAGCTGCTCAACATCACTAATTATTAGAGAAATGCAAATCAAAACTACAATGAGGTAAGACCTCGCACCTGTTAGAATCGGCATCATCAGATAATCTACAAACAACAAATTCTGGGGAGGGTGTGGACAAAAGGAACCCTCTTCCGCTATTGGTGGGAATGTAAATTGATACAGTCACTATGGAGAACAGTATGGAGGTTCCTTTAAAAAACTAAAAACAGAATTACAATAGGATCCAGCAATCCCACTTCTGGGCATATACCCAGAGAAAACCATAAATCACAAAGACACATTCACCACAATGTTCATTGCAGCACTATTTACAAGAGCCAGGTAATGGAAGCAACCTAAATGCCCACAGACAGACGAATGGATAAAGATGTGGTACATATATAAAATGGAATATTACTCAGCCATAAAAAGGAATGAAACTGGGTCATTTGTAGAGAAGTTGATGGATCTAGAGACTGTCATACAGAGTGAAGTAAGTCAGAAAGAGAAAAACAAATATTGTATATTAATGCCTATATGTGGAACCTAGAAAAATGCTACAGATGAACTGGTTTGCAGGGCAGAAATAGAGACACAGAGGTAGAGAACAAACGTATGGACACAAAGTGGGGGAAGCCATGGGGTGGTGGTGGTGGGATGAGTTGGGAGATTGGGATTGACCTGTATACATGTCTATGCATAAAATAGTTAACTAATAATAACCTACTGTATAAAAAAATAAATAAAATTAAATTTCAAAAATTTTAAAAATAAAATGTAAAAATAAAACAGAAAAAATGTTCTTCCATTCACACTGATGTATTTATAAGAATGAATTATTTCCATGCTTATATCCATAAATACATAAAAGAGGAATAAAATCTAACTTGAACCAAAAAAGAAAAAAAAATCTGAACCTAACAGTTATACAGAGGAAAACACTACCAAGGCACTTGCTCCAGTGGTAAACAATTCTGAAATTGGTCAGAGGTGGGGAATCATCTCCCATAGAGCCAGCAGCCCCGCCCGCCCACGCAAGGAGCGTCCTTATTGCAAAGCTGGGGGACCGTGACGAGGCCTCTGTGAGTAAACGTGAGCTGAGCCCCAGGCCAGCTGCTGCTGAACTGTTCCCACCCTTCCCAGGTGAAACACCTGAATATGTACAAGGGCTTGAAAGCCTAGAGGAAGGGCCGTGGAGCCACACCAGCGAAAGCACGCAGGCCAACTTGGTGACTGCAGGTCAGCCAGGATGGTCCTGGCCACGGGCGCTCTTCTGGAAGCTTTCCATTGCCCTGCCTGAGATACCCCTCCTGTCCCGGCCCCCACTCCTTTTTTTCCTTACTCACCTCAGCCCGGAGAGATATTCCAGTGGAAGTTATGGGTGACACATCCTCTTCTTTACAGGTGGCAGCCTGGCAACTCCTGCAGAAAGTCCAGCAGAGCCCCACTCACACCGGGCCACCCACAAAGCCGTGGACCCTCACACCCTCCCACCAGCACAGCCCCGAGACTGCTGACGGGGCAGAGAATATGGAGTCAGGCACAGCTGCAGGGGCTATTGCTGCCTGGAGTGCTGTTTATATTGACCTCAACCCAGGCACACCTGGGGAGGGCTTGCCGGCAGGGTCAGGCTGCCCAGGTCAGCTAATCCTCAGCCCTCAGGGAATCACATTGCAGAAAATGGACCTCGCTAAGACAGAATATTCGCCAAGGAAAAGAAACACACAATGCCATTTGCAGCACCGTACATGAGTCTAGAGGTAATCACGTGACTTGGAGTAAGTCAGAAAGTGAAAGACACATATCATATCATATCACTTATAGGCGTTACCTATAAATTGATACCAGGGCAGATATTTCCACGGAGAAGGGCAATCACAGATTCATTAAACAAACTTATGGTTCACCAAAGGAAAGGTGTGAGGATTGAATTCATTACGATATTGGGGTTAACAGACATATACAAACACAGTAGACATATATAATCACCAAAGACCTACGGAGTACCAAGAGAACACTACTCAACATTCTGTCATAACGTACATGGGAAAAGGATCCCAGGAAGAACAGACATATGTATATGTGTAAAAGAACCACCTCTTGCACACCTACAACAAGCTAAACATTGTACTCAAACTTGCTGTAATAAAATATAAAAAAATAAATTAAAAACACGAACAAGAATTAGTGAGAAAAACTTGAGGGGCTTTCTCCTGGTACATTCCGTTCTACATTCCAATCTAGAACGCGACTTCCATTGAGGCTCTGCTGCCCTAGTAACCAGAATTGTTAAGGGAGAACTGCTGCCACCTTGTGGCCGTTTCACACAACAGCAGCTTTAATCCCAGCGCTAATGGTCAGTGGATATTCCAAATCATTACAGGCCTGTAAATGACACCTGCCCTGAAAACAAATCCTGGGGTCATATATCGACCAAAAAATTCAAAAGACGTCCATATTTCAAAACGACACTTTCAAGAGGCATATTTCACGCACATTAGTGTTCTGCTTCTTTTGATTTCTTTCTTTCTTTGTTAAAAAAACGGGAATGGAAAAAGGCAACCCTCAGAAGGGGCGAAAACTTTCACAAACGAATCAATGGACAAAGGTTTAATCTCCAATATATATAAACAGCTCATGCAGCTTAATATTAATACAACAAACAACCCAATACAAAAATGGGCAGAAGATCTAAATAGACGTTTCTTCAAAGAAGACACAGAGATGGCCAAGACGCACATGAAAAGCTGCTCAACATCACTAATTATTAGAGAAATGCAAATCAAAACTACAATGAGGTAAGACCTCACACCTGTTAGAATCGGCATCATCAGATAATCTACAAACAACAAATTCTGGGGAGGTTGTGGACAAAAGGAACCCTCTTCCGCTATTGGTGGGAATGTAAATTGATACAGTCACTATGGAGAACAGTATGGAGGATCCTTTAAAAAATTAAAACAGAATTACAATAGGATCCAGCAATCCCACTTCTGGGCATATACCCAGAGAAAACCAAAAATCACAAAGACACATTCACCACAATGTTCATTGCAGCACTATTTACAAGAGCCAGGTAATGGAAGCAACCTAAATGCCCACAGACAGATGAAAGGATAAAGATGTGGTACATATATAAAATGGAATATTACTCAGCCATAAAAAGGAATGAAACTGGGTCATTTGTAGAGAAGTTGATGGATCTAGAGACTGTCATACAGAGTGAAGTAAGTCAGAAAGAGAAAAACAAATATTGTATATTAATGCCTATATGTGGAACCTAGAAAAATGCTACAGATGAACTGGTTTGCAGGGCAGAAATAGAGACACAGAGGTAGAGAACAAACGTATGGACACAAAGTGGGGGAAGCAATGGGGTGGTGGTGGTGGGATGAGTTGGGAGATTGGGATTGACCTGTATACATGTCTATGCATAAAATAGATAACTAATAATAACCTACTGTATAAAAAAATAAATAAAATTAAATTTCAAAAATTTTAAAAATAAAATGTAAAAATAAAACAGAAAAAATGTTCTTCCATTCACACTGATGTATTTATAAGAATGAATTATTTCCATGCTTATATCCATAAATACATAAAAGAGGAATAAAATCTAACTTGAACCAAAAAAGAAAAAAAAACTGAACCTAACAGTTATACAGAGGAAAACACTACCAAGGCACTTGCTCCAGTGGTAAACAATTCTGAAATTGGTCAGATGTGGGGAATCATCTCCCATAGAGCCAGCAGCCCCGCCCGCCCACGCAAGGAGCGTCCTTATTGCAAAGCTGGGGGACCGTGCCGAGGCCTCTGTGAGTAAACGTGAGCTGAGCCCCAGGCCAGCTGCTGCTGAACTGTTCCCACCCTTCCCAGGTGAAACACCTGAATATGTACAAGGGCTTGAAAGCCTAGAGGAAGGGCCGTGGAGCCACACCAGCGACAGCACGCAGGCCACCTTGGTGCCTGCAGGTCAGCCAGGATGGTCTTGGCCACGGGCGCTTTTCTGGAAGCTTTCCATTGCCCTGCCTGAGATACCCCTCCTGTCCCGGCCCCCACTCCTTTTTTTCCTTACTCACCTCAGCCCGGAGAGATATTCCAGTGGAAGTTATGGGTGACACATCCTCTTCTTTACAGGTGGCAGCCTGGCAACTCCTGCAGAAAGTCCAGCAGAGCCCCACTCACACCGGGCCACCCACAAAGCCGTGGACCCTCACACCCTCCCACCAGCACAGCCCCGAGACTGCTGACGGGGCAGAGAATATGGAGTCAGGCACAGCTGCAGGGGCTATTGCTGCCTGGAGTGCTGTTTATATTGACCTCAACCCAGGCACACCTGGGGAGGGCTTGCCGGCAGGGTCAGGCTGCCCAGGTCAGCTAATCCTCAGCCATCAGGGAATCACATTGCAGAAAATGGACCTCGCTAAGACAGAATATTCGCCAAGAAAAAGAAACACACAATGCCATTTGCAGCACCGTAGATGAGTCTAGAGGTAATCACGTGACTTGGAGTAAGTCAGAAAGTGAAAGACACATATCATATCATATCACTTATAGGTGTTACCTATAAATTGATACCAGGGCAGATATTTCCACGGAGAAGGGCAATCACAGATTCATTAAACAAACTTATGGTTCACCAAAGGAAAGGTGTGAGGATTGAATTCATTACGATATTGGTGTTAACAGACATATACAAACACAGTAGACATATATAATCACCAAAGACCTACGGAGTACCAAGAGAAGACTACTCAACATTCTGTCATAACGAACATGGGAAAAGGATCCCAGGAAGAACAGACATATGTATATGTGTAAAAGAACCACCTCTTGCACACCTACAACAAGCTAAACGTTGTACTCAAACTTGCTGTAATAAAAAATAAAAAATTAAATTAAAAACACGAACAAGAAGTAGTGAGACAAACTTGAGGGGCTTTCTCCTGGCACATTCCGTTCTATATTCCAATCTAGAACGCGACTTCCATTGAGGCTCTGCTGCCCTAGTAACCAGATTTGTTAAGGGAGAATTGCTGCCACCTTGTGGCCGTTTCACACAACAGCAGCTTTAATCCCAGCGCTAATGGTCAGTGGATATTCCAAATCATTACAGGCCTGTAAATGACACCTGCCCTGAAAACAAATCCTGGGGTCATATATCGACCAAAAAATTCAAAAGACGTCCATATTTCAAAACGACACTTTCAAGAGGCATATTTCACGCACATTAGTGTTCTGCTTCTTTTGATTTCATTCTTTCTTTGTTGAAAAAACGGGAATGGAAAAAGGCAACCCTCAGAAGGGGCGAAAACTTTCACAAACGAATCAATGGACAAAGGTTTAATCTCCAATATATATAAACAGCTCATGCAGCTTAATATTAATACAACAAACAACCCAATACAAAAATGGGCAGAAGATCTAAATAGACGTTTCTTCAAAGAAGACACAGAGATGGCCAAGACGCACATGAAAAGCTGCTCAACATCACTAATTATTAGAGAAATGCAAATCAAAACTACAATGAGGTAAGACCTCACACCTGTTAGAATCGGCATCATCAGATAATCTACAAACAACAAATACTGGGGAGGGTGTGGACAAAAGGAACCCTCTTCCGCTATTGGTGGGAATGTAAATTGATACAGTCACTATGGAGAACAGTATGGAGGTTCCTTTAAAAAACTAAAAACAGAATTACAATAGGATCCAGCAATCCCACTTCTGGGCATATACCCAGAGAAAACCATAAATCACAAAGACACATTCACCACAATGTTCATTGCAGCACTATTTACAAGAGCCAGGTAATGGAAGCAACCTAAATGGCCACAGACAGACGAATGGATAAAGATGTGGTACATATATAAAATGGAATATTACTCAGCCATAAAAAGGAATGAAACTGGGTCATTTGTAGAGAAGTTGATGGATCTAGAGACTGTCATACAGAGTGAAGTAAGTCAGAAAGAGAAAAACAAATATTGTATATTAATGCCTATATGTGGAACCTAGAAAAATGCTACAGATGAACTGGTTTGCAGGGCAGAAATAGAGACACAGAGGTAGAGAACAAACGTATGGACACAAAGTGGGGGAAGCCATGGGGTGGTGGTGGTGGGATGAGTTGGGAGATTGGGATTGACCTGTATACATGTCTATGCATAAAATAGTTAACTAATAATAACCTACTGTATAAAAAAAATAAATAAAATTAAATTTCAAAAATTTTAAAAATAAAATGTAAAAATAAAACAGAAAAAATGTTCTTCCATTCACACTGATGTATTTATAAGAATGAATTATTTCCATGCTTATATCCATAAATACATAAAAGAGGAATAAAATCTAACTTGAACCAAAAAAGAAAAATAAATCTGAACCTAACAGTTATACAGAGGAAAACACTACCAAGGCACTTGCTCCAGTGGTAAACAATTCTGAAATTGGTCAGAGGTGGGGAATCATCTCCCATAGAGCCAGCAGCCCCGCCCGCCCACGCAAGGAGCGTCCTTATTGCAAAGCTGGGGGACCGTGCCGAGGCCTCTGTGAGTAAACGTGAGCTGAGCCCCAGGCCAGCTGCTGCTGAACTGTTCCCACCCTTCCCAGGTGAAACACCTGAATATGTACAAGGGCTTGAAAGCCTAGAGGAAGGGCCGTGGAGCCACACCAGCGACAGCACGCAGGCCACCTTGGTGCCTGCAGGTCAGCCAGGATGGTCTTGGCCACGGGCGCTTTTCTGGAAGCTTTCCATTGCCCTGCCTGAGATACCCCTCCTGTCCCGGCCCCCACTCCTTTTTTTCCTTACTCACCTCAGCCCGGAGAGATATTCCAGTGGAAGTTATGGGTGACACATCCTCTTCTTTACAGGTGGCAGCCTGGCAACTCCTGCAGAAAGTCCAGCAGAGCCCCACTCACACCGGGCCACCCACAAAGCCGTGGACCCTCACACCCTCCCACCAGCACAGCCCCGAGACTGCTGACGGGGCAGAGAATATGGAGTCAGGCACAGCTGCAGGGGCTATTGCTGCCTGGAGTGCTGTTTATATTGACCTCAACCCAGGCACACCTGGGGAGGGCTTGCCGGCAGGGTCAGGCTGCCCAGGTCAGCTAATCCTCAGCCCTCAGGGAATCACATTGCAGAAAATGGACCTCGCTAAGACAGAATATTCGCCAAGAAAAAGAAACACACAATGCCATTTGCAGCACCGTAGATGAGTCTAGAGGTAATCACGTGACTTGGAGTAAGTCAGAAAGTGAAAGACACATATCATATCATATCACTTATAGGTGTTACCTATAAATTGATACCAGGGCAGATATTTCCACGGAGAAGGGCAATCACAGATTCATTAAACAAACTTATGGTTCACCAAAGGAAAGGTGTGAGGATTGAATTCATTACGATATTGGTGATAACAGACATATACAAACACAGTAGACATATATAATCACCAAAGACCTACGGAGTACCAAGAGAAGACTACTCAACATTCTGTCATAACGAACATGGGAAAAGGATCCCAGGAAGAACAGACATATGTATATGTGTAAAAGAACCACCTCTTGCACACCTACAACAAGCTAAACATTGTACTCAAACTTGCTGTAATAAAATATAAAAAATTAAATTAAAAACACGAACAAGAATTAGTGAGACAAACTTGAGGGGCTTTCTCCTGGTACATTCCGTTCTACATTCCAATCTAGAACGCGACTTCCATTGAGGCTCTGCTGCCCTAGTAACCAGATTTGGTAAGGGAGAACTGCTGCCACCTTGTGGCCGTTTCACACAACAGCAGCTTTAATCCCAGCGCTAATGGTCCGTGGATATTCCAAATCATTACAGGCCTGTAAATGACACCTGCCCTGAAAACAAATCCTGGGGTCATATATCGACCAAAAAATTCAAGAGACGTCCATATTTCAAAACGACACTTTCAAGAGGCATATTTCACGCACAATAGTGTTCTGCTTCTTTTGATTTCATTCTTTCTTTGTTAAAAAACGGGAATGGAAAAAGGCAACCCTCAGAAGGGGCGAAAACTTTCACAAACGAATCAATGGACAAAGGTTTAATCTCCAATATATATAAACAGCTCATGCAGCTTAATATTAATACAACAAACAACCCAATACAAAAATGGGCAGAAGATCTAAATAGACGTTTCTTCAAAGAAGACACAGAGATGGCCAAGACGCACATGAAAAGCTGCTCAACATCACTAATTATTAGAGAAATGCAAATCAAAACTACAATGAGGTAAGACCTCACACCTGTTAGAATCGGCATCATCAGATAATCTACAAACAACAAATTCTGGGGAGGGTGTGGACAAAAGGAACCCTCTTCCGCTATTGGTGGGAATGTAAATTGATACAGTCACTATGGAGAACAGTATGGAGGTTCCTTTAAAAAACTAAAAACAGAATTACAATAGGATCCAGCAATCCCACTTCTGGGCATATACCCAGAGAAAACCATAAATCACAAAGACACATTCACCACAATGTTCATTGCAGCACTATTTACAAGAGCCAGGTAATGGAAGCAACCTAAATGGCCACAGACAGACGAATGGATAAAGATGTGGTACATATATAAAATGGAATATTACTCAGCCATAAAAAGGAATGAAACTGGGTCATTTGTAGAGAAGTTGATGGATCTAGAGACTGTCATACAGAGTGAAGTAAGTCAGAAAGAGAAAAACAAATATTGTATATTAATGCCTATATGTGGAACCTAGAAAAATGCTACAGATGAACTGGTTTGCAGGGCAGAAATAGAGACACAGAGGTAGAGAACAAACGTATGGACACAAAGTGGGGGAAGCCATGGGGTGGTGGTGGTGGGATGAGTTGGGAGATTGGGATTGACCTGTATACATGTCTATGCATAAAATAGTTAACTAATAATAACCTACTGTATAAAAAAATAAATAAAATTAAATTTCAAAAATTTTAAAAATAAAATGTAAAAATAAAACAGAAAAAATGTTCTTCCATTCACACTGATGTATTTATAAGAATGAATTATTTCCATGCTTATATCCATAAATACATAAAAGAGGAATAAAATCTAACTTGAACCAAAAAAGAAAAAAAAATCTGAACCTAACAGTTATACAGAGGAAAACACTACCAAGGCACTTGCTCCAGTGGTAAACAATTCTGAAATTGGTCAGAGGTGGGGAATCATCTCCCATAGAGCCAGCAGCCCCGCCCGCCCACACAAGGAGCGTCCTTATTGCAAAGCTGGGGGACCGTGCCGAGGCCTCTGTGAGTAAACGTGAGCTGAGCCCCAGGCCAGCTGCTGCTGAACTGTTCCCACCCTTCCCACGTGAAACACCTGAATATGTACAAGGGCTTGAAAGCCTAGAGGAAGGGCCGTGGAGCCACACCAGCGACAGCACGCAGGCCACCTTGGTGCCTGCAGGTCAGCCAGGATGGTCCTGGCCACGGGCGCTCTTCTGGAAGCTTTCCATTGCCCTGCCTGAGATACCCCTCCAGTCCCGGCCCCCACTCCTTTTTTTCCTTACTCACCTCAGCCCGGAGAGATATTCCAGTGGAAGTTATGGGTGACACATCCTCTTCTTTACAGGTGGCAGCCTGGCAACTCCTGCAGAAAGTCCAGCAGAGCCCCACTCACACCGGGCCACCCACAAAGTCGTGGACCCTCACACCCTCCCACCAGCACAGCCCCGAGACTGCTGACGGGGCAGAGAATATGGAGTCAGGCACAGCTGCAGGGGCTATTGCTGCCTGGAGTGCTGTTTATATTGACCTCAACCCAGGCACACCTGGGGAGGGCTTGCCGGCAGGGTCAGGCTGCCCAGGTCAGCTAATCCTCAGCCCTCAGGGAATCACATTGCAGAAAATGGACCTCGCTAAGACAGAATATTCGCCAAGGAAAAGAAACACACAATGCCATTTGCAGCACCGTACATGAGTCTAGAGGTAATCACGTGACTTGGAGTAAGTCAGAAAGTGAAAGACACATATCATATCATATCACTTATAGGCGTTACCTATAAATTGATACCAGGGCAGATATTTCCACGGAGAAGGGCAATCACAGATTCATTAAACAAACTTATGGTTCACCAAAGGAAAGGTGTGAGGATTGAATTCATTACGATATTGGGGTTAACAGACATATACAAACACAGTAGACATATATAATCACCAAAGACCTACGGAGTACCAAGAGAAGACTACTCAACATTCTGTCATAACGTACATGGGAAAAGGATCCCAGGAAGAACAGACATATGTATATGTGTAAAAGAACCACCTCCTGCACACCTACAACAAGCTAAACATTGTACTCAAACTTGCTGTAATAAAATATAAAAAAATAAATTAAAAACACGAACAAGAATTAGTGAGAAAAACTTGAGGGGCTTTCTCCTGGTACATTCCGTTCTACATTCCAATCTAGAACGCGACTTCCATTGAGGCTCTGCTGCCCTAGTAACCAGAATTGTTAAGGGAGAACTGCTGCCACCTTGTGGCCGTTTCACACAACAGCAGCTTTAATCCCAGCGCTAATGGTCAGTGGATATTCCAAATCATTACAGGCCTGTAAATGACACCTGCCCTGAAAACAAATCCTGGGGTCATATATCGACCAAAAAATTCAAAAGACGTCCATATTTCAAAACGACACTTTCAAGAGGCATATTTCACGCACATTAGTGTTCTGCTTCTTTTGATTTCTTTCTTTCTTTGTTAAAAAAACGGGAATGGAAAAAGGCAACCCTCAGAAGGGGCGAAAACTTTCACAAACGAATCAATGGACAAAGGTTTAATCTCCAATATATATAAACAGCTCATGCAGCTTAATATTAATACAACAAACAACCCAATACAAAAATGGGCAGAAGATCTAAATAGACGTTTCTTCAAAGAAGACACAGAGATGGCCAAGACGCACATGAAAAGCTGCTCAACATCACTAATTATTACAGAAATGCAAATCAAAACTACAATGAGGTAAGACCTCACACCTGTTAGAATCGGCATCATCAGATAATCTACAAACAACAAATTCTGGGGAGGGTGTGGACAAAAGGAACCCTCTTCCGCTATTGGTGGGAATGTAAATTGATACAGTCACTATGGAGAACAGTATGGAGGATCCTTTAAAAAATTAAAACAGAATTACAATAGGATCCAGCAATCCCACTTCTGGGCATATACCCAGAGAAAACCAAAAATCACAAAGACACATTCACCACAATGTTCATTGCAGCACTATTTACAAGAGCCAGGTAATGGAAGCAACCTAAATGCCCACAGACAGATGAAAGGATAAAGATGTGGTACATATATAAAATGGAATATTACTCAGCCATAAAAAGGAATGAAACTGGGTCATTTGTAGAGAAGTTGATGGATCTAGAGACTGTCATACAGAGTGAAGTAAGTCAGAAAGAGAAAAACAAATATTGTATATTAATGCCTATATGTGGAACCTAGAAAAATGCTACAGATGAACTGGTTTGCAGGGCAGAAATAGAGACACAGAGGTAGAGAACAAACGTATGGACACAAAGTGGGGGAAGCAATGGGGTGGTGGTGGTGGGATGAGTTGGGAGATTGGGATTGACCTGTATACATGTCTATGCATAAAATAGATAACTAATAATAACCTACTGTATAAAAAAATAAATAAAATTAAATTTCAAAAATTTTAAAAATAAAATGTAAAAATAAAACAGAAAAAATGTTCTTCCATTCACACTGATGTATTTATAAGAATGAATTATTTCCATGCTTATATCCATAAATACATAAAAGAGGAATAAAATCTAACTTGAACCAAAAAAGAAAAAAAAACTGAACCTAACAGTTATACAGAGGAAAACACTACCAAGGCACTTGCTCCAGTGGTAAACAATTCTGAAATTGGTCAGAGGTGGGGAATCATCTCCCATAGAGCCAGCAGCCCCGCCCGCCCACGCAACGAGCGTCCTTATTGCAAAGCTGGGGGACCGTGCCGAGGCCTCTGTGAGAAAACGTGAGCTGAGCCCCAGGCCAGCTGCTGCTGAACTGTTCCCACCCTTCCCAGGTGAAACACCTGAATATGTACAAGGGCTTGAAAGCCTAGAGGAAGGGCCGTGGAGCCACACCAGCGACAGCACGCAGGCCACCTTGGTGCCTGCAGGTCAGCCAGGATGGTCCAGGCCACGGGCACTCTTCTGGAAGCTTTCCATTGTCCTGCCTGAGATACCCCTCCTGTCCCGGCCCCCACTCCTTTTTTTCCTTCCTCACCTCAGCCCGGAGAGATACTCCAGTGGAAGTTATGGGTGACACATCCTCTTCTTTACAGGTGGCAGCCTGGCAACTCCTGCAGAAAGTCCAGCAGAGCCCCACTCACACCGGGCCACCCACAAAGCCGTGGACCCTCACAGCCTCCCACCAGCACAGCCCCGAGACTGCTGACGCGGCAGAGAATATGGAGTCAGGCACAGCTGCACGGGCTATTGCTGCCTGGAGTGCTGTTTATATTGACCTCAACCCAGGCACACCTGGGGAGGGCTTGCCGGCAGGGTCAGGCTGCCCAGGTCAGCTAATCCTCAGCCCTCAGGGAATCACATTGCAGAAAATGGACCTCGCTAAGATAGAATATTAGCCAAGGAAAAAAAGCACACAATGCCATTTGCAGCACCGTATATGAGTCTAGAGGTAATCACGTGACTTGGAGTAAGTCAGAAAGTGAAAGACACATATCATATCATATGACTTATAGGTGTTACCTATAAATTGATACCAGGGCAGATATTTCCACGGAGAAGGGCAATCACAGATTCATTAAACAAACTTATGGTTCACCAAAGGAAAGGTGTGAGGATTGAATTCATTACGATATTGGGGTTAACAGACATATACAAACACAATAGACATATATAATCACCAAAGACCTACGGAGTACCAAGAGAAGACTACTCAACATTCTGTCATAACGAACATGGGAAAAGGATCCCAGGAAGAACAGACATATGTATATGTGTAAAAGAACCACCTCTTGCACACCTACAACAAGCTAAACGTTGTACTCAAACTTGCTGTAATAAAAAATAAAAAATTAAATTAAAAACACGAACAAGAAGTAGTGAGACAAACTTGAGGGGCTTTCTCCTGGCACATTCCGTTCTATATTCCAATCTAGAACGCGACTTCCATTGAGGCTCTGCTGCCCTAGTAACCAGATTTGTTAAGGGAGAATTGCTGCCACCTTGTGGCCGTTTCACACAACAGCAGCTTTAATCCCAGCGCTAATGGTCAGTGGATATTCCAAATCATTACAGGCCTGTAAATGACACCTGCCCTGAAAACAAATCCTGGGGTCATATATCGACCAAAAAATTCAAAAAACGTCCATATTTCAAAACGACAGTTTCAAGAGGCATATTTCACGCACATTAGTGTTCTGCTTCTTTTGATTTCTTTCTTTCTTTGTTAAAAAAACGGGAATGGAAAAAGGCAACCCTCAGAAGGGGCGAAAACTTTCACAAACGAATCAATGGACAAAGGTTTAATCTCCAATATATATAAACAGCTCATGCAGTTTAATATTAATACAACAAACAACCCAATACAAAAATGGGCAGAAGATCTAAATAGACGTTTCTTCAAAGAAGACACAGAGATGGCCAAGACGCACATGAAAAGCTGCTCAACATCACTAATTATTAGAGAAATGCAAATCAAAACTACAATGAGGTAAGACCTCACACCTGTTAGAATCGGCATCATCAGATAATCTACAAACAACAAATTCTGGGGAGGGTGTGGACAAAAGGAAGCCTCTTCCGCTATTGGTGGGAATGTAAATTGATACAGTCACTATGGAGAACAGTATGGAGGTTCCTTTAAAAAACTAAAAACAGAATTACAATAGGATCCAGCAATCCCACTTCTGGGCATATACCCAGAGAAAACCAAAAATCACAAAGACACATTCACCAAAATGTTCATTGCAGCACTATTTACAAGAGCCAGGTAATGGAAGCAACCTAAATGCCCACAGACAGACGAATGGATAAAGATGTAGTACATATATAAAATGGAATATTACTCAGCTATAAAAAGGAATGAAACTGGGTCATTTGTAGAGAAGTTGATGGATCTAGAGACTGTCATACAGAGTGAAGTAAGTCAGAAAGAGAAAAACAAATATTGTATATTAATGCCTATATGTGGAACCTAGAAAAATGCTACAGATGAACTGGTTTGCAGGGCAGAAATAGAGACACAGAGGTAGAGAACAAACGTATGGACACAAAGTGGGGGAAGCCATGGGGTGGTGGTGGTGGGATGAGTTGGGAGATTGGGATTGACCTGTATACATGTCTATGCATAAAATAGATATCTAATAATAACCTAGTGTATAAAAAAATAAATAAAATTAAATTTCAAAATTTTTAAAAATAAAATGTAAAAATAAAACAGAAAAAAAGTTCTTCCATTCACACTGATGTATTTATAAGAATGAATTATTTCCATGCTTATATCTATAAATACATAAAAGAGGAATAAAATCTAACTTGAACCAAAAAAGAAAAAAAAAACTGAACCTAACAGTTATACAGAGGAAAACACTACCAAGGCACTTGCTCCAGTGGTAAACAATTCTGAAATTGGTCAGAGGTGGGGAATCATCTCCCATAGAGCCAGCAGCCCCACCCGCCCACGCAAGGAGCGTCC
Source organism: Mesoplodon bidens (assembly GCF_964165515.1). Taxonomy (NCBI): domain Eukaryota; kingdom Metazoa; phylum Chordata; class Mammalia; order Artiodactyla; family Ziphiidae; genus Mesoplodon; species Mesoplodon bidens. Next base: position 52,791 of record NW_027672593.1, on the reverse strand, counting down.
TTATTGCAAAGCTGGGGGACCGTGCCGAGGCCTCTGTGAGTAAACGTGAGCTGAGCCCCAGGCCAGCTGCTGCTGAACTGTTCCCACCCTTCCCAGGTTAAACACCTGAATATGTACAAGGGCTTGAAAGCCTAGAGGAAGGGCCGTGGAGCCACACCAGCGACAGCACGCAGGCCACCTTGGTGCCTTCAGTTCAGCCAGGATGGTCCTGGCCACGGGCGCTCTTCTGGATTCTTTCCATTGCCCTGCCTGAGATACCCCTCCTGTCCAGGCCCCCACTCCTTTTTTTCCTTACTCACCTCAGCCCGGAGAGATATTCCAGTGGAAGTTATGGGTGACACATCCTCTTCTTTACAGGTGGCAGCCTGGCAACTCCTGCAGAAATTCCAGCAGAGCCCCACTCACACCGGGCCACCCAAAAAGCCGTGGACCCTCACACCCTCCCACCAGCACAGCCCCGAGACTGCTGACGGGGCAGAGAATATGGAGTCAGGCACAGCTGCAGGGGCTATTGCTGCCTGGAGTGCTGTTTATATTGACCTCAACCCAGGCACACCTGGGGAGGGCTTGCCGGCAGGGTCAGGCTGCCCAGGTCAGCTAATCCTCAGCCCTCAGGGAATCACATTGCAGAAAATGGACCTCGCTAAGACAGAATATTCGCCAAGGAAAAGAAACACACAATGCCATTTGCAGCACCGTAGATGTGTCTAGAGGTAATCACGTGACTTGGAGTAAGTCAGAAAGTGAAAGACACATATCATATCATATCACTTATAGGTGTTACCTATAAATTGATACCAGGGCAGATATTTCCACGGAGAAGGGCAATCACAGATTCATTAAACAAACTTATGGTTCACCAAAGGAAAGGTGTGAGGATTGAATTCATTACGATATTGGGGTTAACAGACATATACAAACACAGTAGACATATATAATCACCAAAGACCTATGGAGTACCAAGAGAAGACTACTCAACATTCTGTCATAACGTACATGGGAAAAGGATCCCAGGAAGAACAGACATATGTATATGTGTAAAAGAACCACCTCTTGCACACCTACAACAAGCTAAACATTGTACTCAAACTTGCTGTAATAAAAAATAAAAAATTAAATTAAAAACACGAACAAGAATTAGTGAGAAAAACTTGAGGGGCTTTCTCCTGGTACATTCCGTTCTACATTCCAATCTAGAACGCGACTTCCATTGAGGCTCTGCTGCCCTAGTAACCAGATTTGGTAAGGGAGAACTGCTGCCACCTTGTGGCCGTTTCACACAACAGCAGCTTTAATCCCAGCGCTAATGGTCAGTGGAAATTCCAAATCATTACAGGCCTGTAAATGACACCTGCCCTGAAAACAAATCCTGGGGTCATATATCGACCAAAAAATTCAAAAAACGTCCATATTTCAAAACGACACTTTCAAGAGGCATATTTCACGCACATTAGTGTTCTGCTTCTTTTGATTTCTTTCTTTCTTTGTTAAAAAAACGGGAATGGAAAAAGGCAACCCTCAGAAGGGGCGAAAACTTTCACAAACGAATCAATGGACAAAGGTTTAATCTCCAATATATATAAACAGCTCATGCAGCTTAATATTAATACAACAAACAACCCAATACAAAAATGGGCAGAAGATCTAAATAGACGTTTCTTCAAAGAAGACACAGAGATGGCCAAGACGCACATGAAAAGCTGCTCAACATCACTAATTATTAGAGAAATGCAAATCAAAACTACAATGAGGTAAGACCTCACACCTGTTAGAATCGGCATCATCAGATAATCTACAAACAACAAATTCTGGGGAGGGTGTGGACAAAAGGAACCCTCTTCCGCTATTGGTGGGAATGTAAATTGATACAGTCACTATGGAGAACAGTATGGAGGTTCCTTTAAAAAACCTAAAACAGAATTACAATAGGATCCAGCAATCCCACCTCTGGGCATATACCCAGAGAAAACCATAAATCACAAAGACACATTCACCACAATGTTCATTGCAGCACTATTTACAAGAGCCAGGTAATGGAAGCAACCTAAATGCCCACAGACAGACGAATGGATAAAGATGTGGTACATATATAAAATGGAATATTACTCAGCCATAAAAAGGAATGAAACTGGGTCATTGGTAGAGAAGTTGATGGATCTAGAGACTGTCATACAGAGTGAAGTAAGTCAGAAAGAGAAAAACAAATATTGTATATTAATGCCTATATGTGGAACCTAGAAAAATGCTACAGATGAACTGGTTTGCAGGGCAGAAATAGAGACACAGAGGTAGAGAACAAACGTATGGACACAAAGTGGGGGAAGCCATGGGGTGGTGGTGGTGGGATGAGTTGGGAGATTGGGATTGACCTGTATACATGTCTATGCATAAAATAGATAACTAATAATAACCTACTGTATAAAAAAAATAAATAAAATTAAATTTCAAAAATTTTAAAAATAAAATGTAAAAATAAAACAGAAAAAATGTTCTTCCATTCACACTGATGTATTTATAAGAAAGAATTATTTACATGCTTATATCCATAACTACATAAAAGAGGAATAAAATCTAACTTGAACCAAAAAAGAAAAAAAAAAACTGAACCTAACAGTTATACAGAGGAAAACACTACCAAGGCACTTGCTCCAGTGGTAAACAATTCTGAAATTGGTCAGAGGTGGGGAATCATCTCCCATACAGCCAGAAGCCCCACCCACCCACGCAAGGAGCGTCCTTATTGCAAAGCTGGGGGACCGTGCCGAGGCCTCTGTGAGTAAACGTGAGCTAAGCCCCAGGCCAGCTGCTGCTGAACTGTTCCCACCCTTCCCAGGTGAAACACCTGAATATGTACAAGGGCTTGAAAGCCTAGAGGAAGGGCCGTGGAGCCACACCAGCGACAGCACGCAGGCCACCTTGGTGCCTGCAGGTCAGCCAGGATGGTCCTGGCCACGGGCGCTCTTCTGGAAGCTTTCCATTGCCCTGCCTGAGATACCCCTCCTGTCCCGGCCCCCACTCCTTTTTTTCCTTCCTCACCTCAGCCCGGAGAGATATTCCAGTGGAAGTTATGGGTGACACATCCTCTTCTTTACAGATGGCAGCCTGGCAACTCCTGCAGAAAGTCCAGCAGAGCCCCACTCACACCGGGCCACCCACAAAGCCGTGGACCCTCACACCCTCCCACCAGCACAGCCCCGAGACTGCTGACGGGGCAGAGAATATGGAGTCAGGCATAGCTGCAGGGGCTATTGCTGCCTGGAGTGCTGTTTATATTGACCTCAACCCAGGCACACCTGGGGAGGGCTTGCCGGCAGGGTCAGGCTGCCCAGGTCAGCTAATCCTCAGCCCTCAGGGAATCACATTGCAGAAAATGGACCTCGCTAAGACAGAATATTCGCCAAGGAAAAGAAGCACACAATGCCATTTGCAGCACCGTAGATGAGTCTAGAGGTAATCACGTGACTTGGAGTAAGTCAGAAAGTGAAAGACACATATCATATCATATCACTTATAGGTGTTACCTATAAATTGATACCAGGGCAGATATTTCCACGGAGAAGGGCAATCACAGATTCATTAAACAAACTTATGGTTCACCAAAGGAAAGGTGTGAGGATTGAATTCATTACGATATTGGGGTTAACAGACATATACAAACACAGTAGACATATATAATCACCAAAGACCTACGGAGTACCAAGAGAAGACTACTCAACATTCTGTCATAACGTACATGGGAAAAGGATCCCAGGAAGAACAGACATATGTATATGTGTAAAAGAACCACCTCTTGCACACCTACAACAAGCTAAACATTGTACTCAAACTTGCTGTAATAAAATATAAAAAAATAAATTAAAAACACGAACAAGAATTAGTGAGAAAAACTTGAGGGGCTTTCTCCTGGTACATTCCGTTCTACATTCCAATCTAGAACGCGACTTCCATTGAGGCTCTGCTGCCCTAGTAACCAGATTTGGTAAGGGAGAACTGCTGCCACCTTGTGGCCGTTTCACACAACAGCAGCTTTAATCCCAGCGCTAATGGTCAGTGGATATTCCAAATCATTACAGGCCTGTAAATGACACCTGCCCTGAAAACAAATCCTGGGGTCATATATCGACCAAAAAATTCAAAAGACGTCCATATTTCAAAACGACAGTTTCAAGAGGCATATTTCACGCACAATAGTGTTCTGCTTCTTTTGATTTCATTCTTTCTTTGTTAAAAAAACGGGAATGGAAAAAGGCAACCCTCAGAAGGGGCGAAAACTTTCACAAACGAATCAATGGACAAAGGTTTAATCTCCAATATATATAAACAGCTCATGCAGCTTAATATTAATACAACAAACAACCCAATACAAAAATGGGCAGAAGATCTAAATAGACGTTTCTTCAAAGAAGACACAGAGATGGCCAAGACGCACATGAAAAGCTGCTCAACATCACTAATTATTAGAGAAATGCAAATCAAAACTACAATGAGGTAAGACCTCACACCTGTTAGAATCGGCATCATCAGATAATCTACAAACAACAAATTCTGGGGAGGGTGTGGACAAAAGGAACACTCTTCCGCTATTGGTGGGAATGTAAATTGATACAGTCACTATGGAGAACAGTATGGAGGTTCCTTTAAAAAACTAAAAACAGAATTACAATAGGATCCAGCAATCCCACCTCTGGGCATATACCCAGAGAAAACCATAAATCACAGAGACACATTCACCACAATGTTCATTGCAGCACTATTTACAAGAGCCAGGTAATGGAAGCAACCTAAATGCCCACAGACAGACGAATGGATAAAGATGTGGTACATATATAAAATGGAATATTACTCAGCTATAAAAAGGAATGAAACTGGGTCATTTGTAGAGAAGTTGATGGATCTAGAGACTGTCATACAGAGTGAAGTAAGTCAGAAAGAGAAAAACAAATATTGTATATTAATGCCTATATGTGGAACCTAGAAAAATGCTACAGATGAACTGGTTTGCAGGGCAGAAATAGAGACACAGAGGTAGAGAACAAACGTATGGACACAAAGTGGGGGAAGCCATGGGGTGGTGGTGGTGGGATGAGTTGGGAGATTGGGATTGACCTGTATACATGTCTATGCATAAAATAGTTAACTAATAATAACCTACTGTATAAAAAAAATAAATAAAATTAAATTTCAAAAATTTTAAAAATAAAATGTAAAAATAAAACAGAAAAAATGTTCTTCCATTCACACTGATGTATTTATAAGAATGAATTATTTCCATGCTTATATCCATAACTACATAAAAGAGGAATAAAATCTAACTTGAACCAAAAAAGAAAAAAAAATCTGAACCTAACAGTTATACAGAGGAAAACACTACCAAGGCACTTGCTCCAGTGGTAAACAATTCTGAAATTGGTCAGAGGTGGGGAATCATCTCCCATAGAGCCAGCAGCCCCGCCCGCCCACGCAAGGAGCGTCCATATTGCAAAGCTGGGGGACCGTGCCGAGGCCTCTGTGAGTAAACGTGAGCTGAGCCCCAGGCCAGCTGCTGCTGAACTGTTCCCACCCTTCCCAGGTGAAACACCTGAATATGTACAAGGGCTTGAAAGCCTAGAGGAAGGGCCGTGGAGCCACACCAGCGACAGCACGCAGGACACCTTGGTGCCTGCAGGTCAACCAGGATGGTCCTGGCCACGGGCGCTCTTCTGGAAGCTTTCCATTGCCCTGCCTGAGATACCCCTCCTGTCCCGGCCCCCACTCCTTTTTTTCCTTCCTCACCTCAGCCCGGAGAGATACTCCAGTGGAAGTTATGGTTGACACATCCTCTTCTTTACAGGTGGCAGCCTGGCAACTCCTGCAGAAAGTCCAGCAGATCCCCACTCACACCGGGCCACCCACAAAGCCGTGGACCCTCACACCCTCCCACCAGCACAGCCCCGAGACTGCTGACGGGGCAGAGAATATGGAGTCAGGCACAGCTGCAGGGGCTATTGCTGCCTGGAGTGCTGTTTATATTGACCTCAACCCAGGCACACCTGGGGCGGGCTTGCCGGCAGGGTCAGGCTGCCCAGGTCAGCTAATCCTCAGCCCTCAGGGAATCACATTGCAGAAAATGGACCTCGCTAAGACAGAATATTCGCCAAGGAAAAGAAACACACAATGCCATTTGCAGCACCGTACATGAGTCTAGAGGTAATCACGTGACTTGGAGTAAGTCAGAAAGTGAAAGACACATATCATATCATATCACTTATAGGTGTTACCTATAAATTGATACCAGGGCAGATATTTCCACGGAGAAGGGCAATCACAGATTCATTAAACAAACTTATGGTTCACCAAAGGAAAGGTGTGAGGATTGAATTCATTACGATATTGGGGTTAACAGACATATACAAACACAGTAGACATATATAATCACCAAAGACCTACGGAGTACCAAGAGAAGACTACTCAACATTCTGTCATAACGAACATGGGAAAAGGATCCCAGGAAGAACAGACATATGTATATGTGTAAAAGAACCACCTCTTGCACACCTACAACAAGCTAAACGTTGTACTCAAACTTGCTGTAATAAAAAATAAAAAATTAAATTAAAAACACGAACAAGAAGTAGTGAGACAAACTTGAGGGGCTTTCTCCTGGCACATTCCGTTCTATATTCCAATCTAGAACGCGACTTCCATTGAGGCTCTGCTGCCCTAGTAACCAGATTTGGTAAGGGAGAACTGCTGCCACCTTGTGGCCGTTTCACACAACAGCAGCTTTAATCCCAGCGCTAATGGTCAGTGGATATTCCAAATCATTACAGGCCTGTAAATGACACCTGCCCTGAAAACAAATCCTGGGGTCATATATCGACCAAAAAATTCAAAAGACGTCCATATTTCAAAACGACACTTTCAAGAGGCATATTTCACGCACATTAGTGTTCTGCTTCTTTTGATTTCATTCTTTCTTTGTTAAAAAAACGGGAATGGAAAAAGGCAACCCTCAGAAGGGGCGAAAACTTTCACAAACGAATCAATGGACAAAGGTTTAATCTCCAATATATATAAACAGCTCATGCACCTTAATATTAATACAACAAACAACCCAATACAAAAATGGGCAGAAGATCTAAATAGACGTTTCTTCAAAGAAGACACAGAGATGGCCAAGACGCACATGAAAAGCTGCTCAACATCACTAATTATTAGAGAAATGCAAATCAAAACTACAATGAGGTAAGACCTCACACCTGTTAGAATTGGCATCATCAGATAATCTACAAACAACAAATTCTGGGGAGGGTGTGGACAAAAGGAACCCTCTTCCGCTATTGGTGGGAATGTAAATTGATACAGTCACTATGGAGAACAGTATGGAGGTTCCTTTAAAAAACTAAAAACAGAATTACAATAGGATCCAGCAATCCCACTTCTGGGCATATACCCAGAGAAAACCATAAATCACAAAGACACATTCACCACAATGTTCATTGCAGCACTATTTACAAGAGCCAGGTAATGGAAGCAACCTAAATGCCCACAGACAGACGAATGGATAAAGATGTGGTACATATATAAAATGGAATATTACTCAGCCATAAAAAGGAATGAAACTGGGTCATTTGTAGAGAAGTTGATGGATCTAGAGACTGTCATACAGAGTGAAGTAAGTCAGAGAGAGAAAAACAAATATTGTATATTAATGCCTATATGTGGAACCTAGAAAAATGCTACAGATGAACTGGTTTGCAGGGCAGAAATAGAGACACAGAGGTAGAGAACAAACGTATGGACACAAAGTGGGGGAAGCCATGGGGTGGTGGTGGTGGGATGAGTTGGGAGATTGGGATTGACCTGTATACATGTCTATGCATAAAATAGTTAACTAATAATAACCTACTGTATAAAAAAAATAAATAAAATTAAATTTCAAAAATTTTAAAAATAAAATGTAAAAATAAAACAGAAAAAATGTTCTTCCATTCACACTGATGTATTTATAAGAATGAATTATTTCCATGCTTATATCCATAAATACATAAAAGAGGAATAAAATCTAACTTGAACCAAAAAAGAAAAAAAAATCTGAACCTAACAGTTATACAGAGGAAAACACTACCAAGGCACTTGCTCCAGTGGTAAACAATTCTGAAATTGGTCAGAGGTGGGGAATCATCTCCCATAGAGCCAGCAGCCCCGCCCGCCCACGCAAGGAGCGTCCTTATTGCAAAGCTGGGGGACCGTGCCGAGGCCTCTGTGAGTAAACGTGAGCTGAGCCCCAGGCCAGCTACTGCTGAACTGTTCCCACCCTTCCCAGGTGAAACACCTGAATATGTACAAGGGCTTGAAAGCCTAGAGGAAGGGCCGTGGAGCCACACCAGCGACAGCACGCAGGCCACCTGGCTGCCTGCAAGTCAGCCAGGATGGTCCTGGCCACGGGCGCTCTTCTGGAAGCTTTCCATTGCCCTGCCTGAGATACCCCTCCTGTCCCGGCCCCCACTCCTTTTTTTCCTTACTCACCTCAGCCCGGAGAGATATTCCAGTGGAAGTTATGGGTGACACATCCTCTTCTTTACAGGTGGCAGCCTGGCAACTCCTGCAGAAAGTCCAGCAGAGCCCCACTCACACCGGGCCACCCACAAAGCCGTGGACCCTCACACCCTCCCACCAGCACAGCCCCGAGACTGCTGACGGGGCAGAGAATATGGAGTCAGGCACAGCTGCAGGGGCTATTGCTGCCTGGAGTGCTGTTTATATTGACCTCAACCCAGGCACACCTGGGGAGGGCTTGCCGGCAGGGTCAGGCTGCCCAGGTCAGCTAATCCTCAGCCCTCAGGGAATCACATTGCAGAAAATGGACCTCGCTAAGACAGAATATTCGCCAAGGAAAAGAAGCACACAATGCCATTTGCAGCACCGTAGATGAGTCTAGAGGTAATCACGTGACTTGGAGTAAGTCAGAAAGTGAAAGACACATATCATATCACTTAGAGGTGTTACCTATAAATTGATACCAGGGCAGATATTTCCACGGAGAAGGGCAATCACAGATTCATTAAACAAACTTATGGTTCACCAAAGGAAAGGTGTGAGGATTGAATTCATTACGATATTGGGGTTAACAGACATATACAAACACAGTAGACATATATAATCACCAAAGACCTACGGAGTACCAAGAGAAGACTACTCAACATTCTGTCATAACGTACATGGGAAAAGGATCCCAGGAAGAACAGACATATGTATATGTGTAAAAGAACCACCTCTTGCACACCTACAACAAGCTAAACGTTGTACTCAAACTTGCTGTAATAAAAAATAAAAAATTAAATTAAAAACACGAACAAGAATTAGTGAGAAAAACTTGAGGGGCTTTCTCCTGGTACATTCCGTTCTACATTCCAATCTAGAACGCGACTTCCATTGAGGCTCTGCTGCCCTAGTAACCAGAATTGTTAAGGGAGAACTGCTGCCACCTTGTGGCCGTTTCACACAACAGCAGCTTTAATCCCAGCGCTAATGGTCAGTGGATATTCCAAATCATTACAGGCCTGTAAATGACACCTGCCCTGAAAACAAATCCTGGGGTCATATATCGACCAAAAAATTCAAAAAACGTCCATATTTCAAAACGATAGTTTCAAGAGGCATATTTCACGCACATTAGTGTTCTGCTTCTTTTGATTTCTTTCTTTCTTTGTTAAAAAAACGGGAATGGAAAAAGGCAACCCTCAGAAGGGGCGAAAACTTTCACAAACGAATCAATGGACAAAGGTTTAATCTCCAATATATATAAACAGCTCATGCAGCTTAATATTAATACAACAAACAACCCAATACAATAATGGGCAGAAGATCTAAATAGACGTTTCTTCAAAGAAGACACAGAGATGGCCAAGACGCACATGAAAAGCTGCTCAACATCACTAATTATTAGAGAAATGCAAATCAAAACTACAATGAGGTAAGACCTCACACCTGTTAGAATCGGCATCATCAGATAATCTACAAACAACAAATTCTGGGGAGGGTGTGGACAAAAGGAACCCTCTTCTGCTATTGGTGGGAATGTAAATTGATACAGTCACTATGGAGAACAGTATGGAGGTTCCTTTAAAAAACTAAAAACAGAATTACAATAGGATCCAGCAATCCCACTTCTGGGCATATACCCAGAGAAAACCATAAATCACAAAGACACATTCACCACAATGTTCATTGCAGCACTATTTACAAGAGCCAGGTAATGGAAGCAACCTAAATGCCCACAGACAGACGAATGGATAAAGATGTGGTACATATATAAAATGGAATATTACTCAGCCATAAAAAGGAATGAAACTGGGTCATTTGTAGAGAAGTTGATGGATCTAGAGACTGTCATACAGAGTGAAGTAAGTCAGAAAGAGAAAAACAAATATTGTATATTAATGCCTATATGTGGAACCTAGAAAAATGCTACAGATGAACTGGTTTGCAGGGCAGAAATAGAGACACAGAGGTAGAGAACAAACGTATGGACACAAAGTGGGGGAAGCCATGGGGTGGTGGTGGTGGGATGAGTTGGGAGATTGGGATTGACCTGTATACATGTCTATGCATAAAATAGTTAACTAATAATAACCTACTGTATAAAAAAAATAAATAAAATTAAATTTCAAAAATTTTAAAAATAAAATGTAAAAATAAAACAGAAAAAATGTTCTTCCATTCGCACTGATGTATTTATAAGAATGAATTATTTCCATGCTTATATCCATAAATACATAAAAGAGGAATAAAATCTAACTTGAACCAAAAAAGAAAAAAAAATCTGAACCTAACAGTTATACAGAGGAAAACACTACCAAGGCACTTGCTCCAGTGGTAAACAATTCTGAAATTGGTCAGAGGTGGGGAATCATCTCCCATAGAGCCAGCAGCCCCGCCCGCCCACGCAAGGAGCGTCCTTATTGCAAAGCTGGGGGACCGTGCCGAGGCCTCTGTGAGTAAACGTGAGCTGAGCCCCAGGCCAGCTGCTGCTGAACTGTTCCCACCCTTCCCAGGTGAAACACCTGAATATGTACAAGGGCTTGAAAGCCTAGAAGAAGGGCCGTGGAGCCACACCAGCGACAGCACGCAGGCCACCTTGGTGCCTGCAGGTCAGCCAGGATGGTCCTGGCCACGGGCGCTCTTCTGGAAGCTTTCCATTGCCCTGCCTGAGATACCCCTCCAGTCCCGGGCCCACTCCTTTTTTTCCTTACTCACCTCAGCCCGGAGACATATTCCAGTGGAAGTTATGGGTGACACATCCTCTTCTTTACAGGTGGCAGCCTGGCAACTCCTGCAGAAAGTCCAGCAGAGCCCAACTCACACCGGGCCACCCACAAAGTCGTGGACCCTCACACCCTCCCACCAGCACAGCCCCGAGACTGCTGACGGGGCAGAGAATATGGAGTCAGGCACAGCTGCAGGGGCTATTGCTGCCTGGAGTGCTGTTTATATTGACCTCAACCCAGGCACACCTGGGGAGGGCTTGCCGGCAGGGTCAGGCTGCCCAGGTCAGCTAATCCTCAGCCCTCAGGGAATCACATTGCAGAAAATGGACCTCGCTAAGACAGAATATTCGCCAAGGAAAAGAAACACACAATGCCATTTGCAGCACCGTACATGAGTCTAGAGGTAATCACGTGACTTGGAGTAAGTCAGAAAGTGAAAGACACATATCATATCATATCACTTATAGGCGTTACCTATAAATTGATACCAGGGCAGATATTTCCACGGAGAAGGGCAATCACAGATTCATTAAACAAACTTATGGTTCACCAAAGGAAAGGTGTGAGGATTGAATTCATTACGATATTGGGGTTAACAGACATATACAAACACAGTAGACATATATAATCACCAAAGACCTACGGAGTACCAAGAGAAGACTACTCAACATTCTGTCATAACGTACATGGGAAAAGGATCCCAGGAAGAACAGACATATGTATATGTGTAAAAGAACCACCTCTTGCACACCTACAACAAGCTAAACATTGTACTCAAACTTGCTGTAATAAAATATAAAAAAATAAATTAAAAACACGAACAAGAATTAGTGAGAAAAACTTGAGGGGCTTTCTCCTGGTACATTCCGTTCTACATTCCAATCTAGAACGCGACTTCCATTGAGGCTCTGCTGCCCTAGTAACCAGAATTGTTAAGGGAGAACTGCTGCCACCTTGTGGCCGTTTCCCACAACAGCAGCTTTAATCCCAGCGCTAATGGTCAGTGGATATTCCAAATCATTACAGGCCTGTAAATGACACCTGCCCTGAAAACAAATCCTGGGGTCATATATCGACCAAAAAATTCAAAAGACGTCCATATTTCAAAACGACACTTTCAAGAGGCATATTTCACGCACATTAGTGTTCTGCTTCTTTTGATTTCTTTCTTTCTTTGTTAAAAAAACGGGAATGGAAAAAGGCAACCCTCAGAAGGGGCGAAAACTTTCACAAACGAATCAATGGACAAAGGTTTAATCTCCAATATATATAAACAGCTCATGCAGCTTAATATTAATACAACAAACAACCCAATACAAAAATGGGCAGAAGATCTAAATAGACGTTTCTTCAAAGAAGACACAGAGATGGCCAAGACGCACATGAAAAGCTGCTCAACATCACTAATTATTAGAGAAATGCAAATCAAAACTACAATGAGGTAAGACCTCACACCTGTTAGAATCGGCATCATCAGATAATCTACAAACAACAAATTCTGGGGAGGGTGTGGACAAAAGGAACCCTCTTCCGCTATTGGTGGGAATGTAAATTGATACAGTCACTATGGAGAACAGTATGGAGGATCCTTTAAAAAATTAAAACAGAATTACAATAGGATCCAGCAATCCCACTTCTGGGCATATACCCAGAGAAAACCAAAAATCACAAAGACACATTCACCACAATGTTCATTGCAGCACTATTTACAAGAGCCAGGTAATGGAAGCAACCTAAATGCCCACAGACAGATGAAAGGATAAAGATGTGGTACATATATAAAATGGAATATTACTCAGCCATAAAAAGGAATGAAACTGGGTCATTTGTAGAGAAGTTGATGGATCTAGAGACTGTCATACAGAGTGAAGTAAGTCAGAAAGAGAAAAACAAATATTGTATATTAATGCCTATATGTGGAACCTAGAAAAATGCTACAGATGAACTGGTTTGCAGGGCAGAAATAGAGACACAGAGGTAGAGAACAAACGTATGGACACAAAGTGGGGGAAGCAATGGGGTGGTGGTGGTGGGATGAGTTGGGAGATTGGGATTGACCTGTATACATGTCTATGCATAAAATAGATAACTAATAATAACCTACTGTATAAAAAAATAAATAAAATTAAATTTCAAAAATTTTAAAAATAAAATGTAAAAATAAAACAGAAAAAATGTTCTTCCATTCACACTGATGTATTTATAAGAATGAATTATTTCCATGCTTATATCCATAAATACATAAAAGAGGAATAAAATCTAACTTGAACCAAAAAAGAAAAAAAAACTGAACCTAACAGTTATACAGAGGAAAACACTACCAAGGCACTTGCTCCAGTGGTAAACAATTCTGAAATTGGTCAGATGTGGGGAATCATCTCCCATAGAGCCAGCAGCCCCGCCCGCCCACGCAAGGAGCGTCCTTATTGCAAAGCTGGGGGACCGTGCCGAGGCCTCTGTGAGTAAACGTGAGCTGAGCCCCAGGCCAGCTGCTGCTGAACTGTTCCCACCCTTCCCAGGTGAAACACCTGAATATGTACAAGGGCTTGAAAGCCTAGAGGAAGGGCCGTGGAGCCACACCAGCGACAGCACGCAGGCCACCTTGGTGCCTGCAGGTCAGCCAGGATGGTCTTGGCCACGGGCGCTTTTCTGGAAGCTTTCCATTGCCCTGCCTGAGATACCCCTCCTGTCCCGGCCCCCACTCCTTTTTTTCCTTACTCACCTCAGCCCGGAGAGATATTCCAGTGGAAGTTATGGGTGACACATCCTCTTCTTTACAGGTGGCAGCCTGGCAACTCCTGCAGAAAGTCCAGCAGAGCCCCACTCACACCGGGCCACCCACAAAGCCGTGGACCCTCACACCCTCCCACCAGCACAGCCCCGAGACTGCTGACGGGGCAGAGAATATGGAGTCAGGCACAGCTGCAGGGGCTATTGCTGCCTGGAGTGCTGTTTATATTGACCTCAACCCAGGCACACCTGGGGAGGGCTTGCCGGCAGGGTCAGGCTGCCCAGGTCAGCTAATCCTCAGCCCTCAGGGAATCACATTGCAGAAAATGGACCTCGCTAAGACAGAATATTCGCCAAGAAAAAGAAACACACAATGCCATTTGCAGCACCGTAGATGAGTCTAGAGGTAATCACGTGACTTGGAGTAAGTCAGAAAGTGAAAGACACATATCATATCATATCACTTATAGGTGTTACCTATAAATTGATACCAGGGCAGATATTTCCACGGAGAAGGGCAATCACAGATTCATTAAACAAACTTATGGTTCACCAAAGGAAAGGTGTGAGGATTGAATTCATTACGATATTGGTGATAACAGACATATACAAACACAGTAGACATATATAATCACCAAAGACCTACGGAGTACCAAGAGAAGACTACTCAACATTCTGTCATAACGAACATGGGAAAAGGATCCCAGGAAGAACAGACATATGTATATGTGTAAAAGAACCACCTCTTGCACACCTACAACAAGCTAAACATTGTACTCAAACTTGCTGTAATAAAATATAAAAAATTAAATTAAAAACACGAACAAGAATTAGTGAGACAAACTTGAGGGGCTTTCTCCTGGTACATTCCGTTCTACATTCCAATCTAGAACGCGACTTCCATTGAGGCTCTGCTGCCCTAGTAACCAGATTTGGTAAGGGAGAACTGCTGCCACCTTGTGGCCGTTTCACACAACAGCAGCTTTAATCCCAGCGCTAATGGTCCGTGGATATTCCAAATCATTACAGGCCTGTAAATGACACCTGCCCTGAAAACAAATCCTGGGGTCATATATCGACCAAAAAATTCAAAAGACGTCCATATTTCAAAACGACACTTTCAAGAGGCATATTTCACGCACAATAGTGTTCTGCTTCTTTTGATTTCATTCTTTCTTTGTTAAAAAAACGGGAATGGAAAAAGGCAACCCTCAGAAGGGGCGAAAACTTTCACAAACGAATCAATGGACAAAGGTTTAATCTCCAATATATATAAACAGCTCATGCAGCTTAATATTAATACAACAAACAACCCAATACAAAAATGGGCAGAAGATCTAAATAGACGTTTCTTCAAAGAAGACACAGAGATGGCCAAGACGCACATGAAAAGCTGCTCAACATCACTAATTATTAGAGAAATGCAAATCAAAACTACAATGAGGTAAGACCTCGCACCTGTTAGAATCGGCATCATCAGATAATCTACAAACAACAAATTCTGGGGAGGGTGTGGACAAAAGGAACCCTCTTCCGCTATTGGTGGGAATGTAAATTGATACAGTCACTATGGAGAACAGTATGGAGGTTCCTTTAAAAAACTAAAAACAGAATTACAATAGGATCCAGCAATCCCACTTCTGGGCATATACCCAGAGAAAACCATAAATCACAAAGACACATTCACCACAATGTTCATTGCAGCACTATTTACAAGAGCCAGGTAATGGAAGCAACCTAAATGCCCACAGACAGACGAATGGATAAAGATGTGGTACATATATAAAATGGAATATTACTCAGCCATAAAAAGGAATGAAACTGGGTCATTTGTAGAGAAGTTGATGGATCTAGAGACTGTCATACAGAGTGAAGTAAGTCAGAAAGAGAAAAACAAATATTGTATATTAATGCCTATATGTGGAACCTAGAAAAATGCTACAGATGAACTGGTTTGCAGGGCAGAAATAGAGACACAGAGGTAGAGAACAAACGTATGGACACAAAGTGGGGGAAGCCATGGGGTGGTGGTGGTGGGATGAGTTGGGAGATTGGGATTGACCTGTATACATGTCTATGCATAAAATAGTTAACTAATAATAACCTACTGTATAAAAAAATAAATAAAATTAAATTTCAAAAATTTTAAAAATAAAATGTAAAAATAAAACAGAAAAAATGTTCTTCCATTCACACTGATGTATTTATAAGAATGAATTATTTCCATGCTTATATCCATAAATACATAAAAGAGGAATAAAATCTAACTTGAACCAAAAAAGAAAAAAAAATCTGAACCTAACAGTTATACAGAGGAAAACACTACCAAGGCACTTGCTCCAGTGGTAAACAATTCTGAAATTGGTCAGAGGTGGGGAATCATCTCCCATAGAGCCAGCAGCCCCGCCCGCCCACGCAAGGAGCGTCCTTATTGCAAAGCTGGGGGACCGTGACGAGGCCTCTGTGAGTAAACGTGAGCTGAGCCCCAGGCCAGCTGCTGCTGAACTGTTCCCACCCTTCCCAGGTGAAACACCTGAATATGTACAAGGGCTTGAAAGCCTAGAGGAAGGGCCGTGGAGCCACACCAGCGAAAGCACGCAGGCCAACTTGGTGACTGCAGGTCAGCCAGGATGGTCCTGGCCACGGGCGCTCTTCTGGAAGCTTTCCATTGCCCTGCCTGAGATACCCCTCCTGTCCCGGCCCCCACTCCTTTTTTTCCTTACTCACCTCAGCCCGGAGAGATATTCCAGTGGAAGTTATGGGTGACACATCCTCTTCTTTACAGGTGGCAGCCTGGCAACTCCTGCAGAAAGTCCAGCAGAGCCCCACTCACACCGGGCCACCCACAAAGCCGTGGACCCTCACACCCTCCCACCAGCACAGCCCCGAGACTGCTGACGGGGCAGAGAATATGGAGTCAGGCACAGCTGCAGGGGCTATTGCTGCCTGGAGTGCTGTTTATATTGACCTCAACCCAGGCACACCTGGGGAGGGCTTGCCGGCAGGGTCAGGCTGCCCAGGTCAGCTAATCCTCAGCCCTCAGGGAATCACATTGCAGAAAATGGACCTCGCTAAGACAGAATATTCGCCAAGGAAAAGAAACACACAATGCCATTTGCAGCACCGTACATGAGTCTAGAGGTAATCACGTGACTTGGAGTAAGTCAGAAAGTGAAAGACACATATCATATCATATCACTTATAGGCGTTACCTATAAATTGATACCAGGGCAGATATTTCCACGGAGAAGGGCAATCACAGATTCATTAAACAAACTTATGGTTCACCAAAGGAAAGGTGTGAGGATTGAATTCATTACGATATTGGGGTTAACAGACATATACAAACACAGTAGACATATATAATCACCAAAGACCTACGGAGTACCAAGAGAAGACTACTCAACATTCTGTCATAACGTACATGGGAAAAGGATCCCAGGAAGAACAGACATATGTATATGTGTAAAAGAACCACCTCTTGCACACCTACAACAAGCTAAACATTGTACTCAAACTTGCTGTAATAAAATATAAAAAAATAAATTAAAAACACGAACAAGAATTAGTGAGAAAAACTTGAGGGGCTTTCTCCTGGTACATTCCGTTCTACATTCCAATCTAGAACGCGACTTCCATTGAGGCTCTGCTGCCCTAGTAACCAGAATTGTTAAGGGAGAACTGCTGCCACCTTGTGGCCGTTTCACACAACAGCAGCTTTAATCCCAGCGCTAATGGTCAGTGGATATTCCAAATCATTACAGGCCTGTAAATGACACCTGCCCTGAAAACAAATCCTGGGGTCATATATCGACCAAAAAATTCAAAAGACGTCCATATTTCAAAACGACACTTTCAAGAGGCATATTTCACGCACATTAGTGTTCTGCTTCTTTTGATTTCTTTCTTTCTTTGTTAAAAAAACGGGAATGGAAAAAGGCAACCCTCAGAAGGGGCGAAAACTTTCACAAACGAATCAATGGACAAAGGTTTAATCTCCAATATATATAAACAGCTCATGCAGCTTAATATTAATACAACAAACAACCCAATACAAAAATGGGCAGAAGATCTAAATAGACGTTTCTTCAAAGAAGACACAGAGATGGCCAAGACGCACATGAAAAGCTGCTCAACATCACTAATTATTAGAGAAATGCAAATCAAAACTACAATGAGGTAAGACCTCACACCTGTTAGAATCGGCATCATCAGATAATCTACAAACAACAAATTCTGGGGAGGTTGTGGACAAAAGGAACCCTCTTCCGCTATTGGTGGGAATGTAAATTGATACAGTCACTATGGAGAACAGTATGGAGGATCCTTTAAAAAATTAAAACAGAATTACAATAGGATCCAGCAATCCCACTTCTGGGCATATACCCAGAGAAAACCAAAAATCACAAAGACACATTCACCACAATGTTCATTGCAGCACTATTTACAAGAGCCAGGTAATGGAAGCAACCTAAATGCCCACAGACAGATGAAAGGATAAAGATGTGGTACATATATAAAATGGAATATTACTCAGCCATAAAAAGGAATGAAACTGGGTCATTTGTAGAGAAGTTGATGGATCTAGAGACTGTCATACAGAGTGAAGTAAGTCAGAAAGAGAAAAACAAATATTGTATATTAATGCCTATATGTGGAACCTAGAAAAATGCTACAGATGAACTGGTTTGCAGGGCAGAAATAGAGACACAGAGGTAGAGAACAAACGTATGGACACAAAGTGGGGGAAGCAATGGGGTGGTGGTGGTGGGATGAGTTGGGAGATTGGGATTGACCTGTATACATGTCTATGCATAAAATAGATAACTAATAATAACCTACTGTATAAAAAAATAAATAAAATTAAATTTCAAAAATTTTAAAAATAAAATGTAAAAATAAAACAGAAAAAATGTTCTTCCATTCACACTGATGTATTTATAAGAATGAATTATTTCCATGCTTATATCCATAAATACATAAAAGAGGAATAAAATCTAACTTGAACCAAAAAAGAAAAAAAAACTGAACCTAACAGTTATACAGAGGAAAACACTACCAAGGCACTTGCTCCAGTGGTAAACAATTCTGAAATTGGTCAGATGTGGGGAATCATCTCCCATAGAGCCAGCAGCCCCGCCCGCCCACGCAAGGAGCGTCCTTATTGCAAAGCTGGGGGACCGTGCCGAGGCCTCTGTGAGTAAACGTGAGCTGAGCCCCAGGCCAGCTGCTGCTGAACTGTTCCCACCCTTCCCAGGTGAAACACCTGAATATGTACAAGGGCTTGAAAGCCTAGAGGAAGGGCCGTGGAGCCACACCAGCGACAGCACGCAGGCCACCTTGGTGCCTGCAGGTCAGCCAGGATGGTCTTGGCCACGGGCGCTTTTCTGGAAGCTTTCCATTGCCCTGCCTGAGATACCCCTCCTGTCCCGGCCCCCACTCCTTTTTTTCCTTACTCACCTCAGCCCGGAGAGATATTCCAGTGGAAGTTATGGGTGACACATCCTCTTCTTTACAGGTGGCAGCCTGGCAACTCCTGCAGAAAGTCCAGCAGAGCCCCACTCACACCGGGCCACCCACAAAGCCGTGGACCCTCACACCCTCCCACCAGCACAGCCCCGAGACTGCTGACGGGGCAGAGAATATGGAGTCAGGCACAGCTGCAGGGGCTATTGCTGCCTGGAGTGCTGTTTATATTGACCTCAACCCAGGCACACCTGGGGAGGGCTTGCCGGCAGGGTCAGGCTGCCCAGGTCAGCTAATCCTCAGCCATCAGGGAATCACATTGCAGAAAATGGACCTCGCTAAGACAGAATATTCGCCAAGAAAAAGAAACACACAATGCCATTTGCAGCACCGTAGATGAGTCTAGAGGTAATCACGTGACTTGGAGTAAGTCAGAAAGTGAAAGACACATATCATATCATATCACTTATAGGTGTTACCTATAAATTGATACCAGGGCAGATATTTCCACGGAGAAGGGCAATCACAGATTCATTAAACAAACTTATGGTTCACCAAAGGAAAGGTGTGAGGATTGAATTCATTACGATATTGGTGTTAACAGACATATACAAACACAGTAGACATATATAATCACCAAAGACCTACGGAGTACCAAGAGAAGACTACTCAACATTCTGTCATAACGAACATGGGAAAAGGATCCCAGGAAGAACAGACATATGTATATGTGTAAAAGAACCACCTCTTGCACACCTACAACAAGCTAAACGTTGTACTCAAACTTGCTGTAATAAAAAATAAAAAATTAAATTAAAAACACGAACAAGAAGTAGTGAGACAAACTTGAGGGGCTTTCTCCTGGCACATTCCGTTCTATATTCCAATCTAGAACGCGACTTCCATTGAGGCTCTGCTGCCCTAGTAACCAGATTTGTTAAGGGAGAATTGCTGCCACCTTGTGGCCGTTTCACACAACAGCAGCTTTAATCCCAGCGCTAATGGTCAGTGGATATTCCAAATCATTACAGGCCTGTAAATGACACCTGCCCTGAAAACAAATCCTGGGGTCATATATCGACCAAAAAATTCAAAAGACGTCCATATTTCAAAACGACACTTTCAAGAGGCATATTTCACGCACATTAGTGTTCTGCTTCTTTTGATTTCATTCTTTCTTTGTTGAAAAAACGGGAATGGAAAAAGGCAACCCTCAGAAGGGGCGAAAACTTTCACAAACGAATCAATGGACAAAGGTTTAATCTCCAATATATATAAACAGCTCATGCAGCTTAATATTAATACAACAAACAACCCAATACAAAAATGGGCAGAAGATCTAAATAGACGTTTCTTCAAAGAAGACACAGAGATGGCCAAGACGCACATGAAAAGCTGCTCAACATCACTAATTATTAGAGAAATGCAAATCAAAACTACAATGAGGTAAGACCTCACACCTGTTAGAATCGGCATCATCAGATAATCTACAAACAACAAATACTGGGGAGGGTGTGGACAAAAGGAACCCTCTTCCGCTATTGGTGGGAATGTAAATTGATACAGTCACTATGGAGAACAGTATGGAGGTTCCTTTAAAAAACTAAAAACAGAATTACAATAGGATCCAGCAATCCCACTTCTGGGCATATACCCAGAGAAAACCATAAATCACAAAGACACATTCACCACAATGTTCATTGCAGCACTATTTACAAGAGCCAGGTAATGGAAGCAACCTAAATGGCCACAGACAGACGAATGGATAAAGATGTGGTACATATATAAAATGGAATATTACTCAGCCATAAAAAGGAATGAAACTGGGTCATTTGTAGAGAAGTTGATGGATCTAGAGACTGTCATACAGAGTGAAGTAAGTCAGAAAGAGAAAAACAAATATTGTATATTAATGCCTATATGTGGAACCTAGAAAAATGCTACAGATGAACTGGTTTGCAGGGCAGAAATAGAGACACAGAGGTAGAGAACAAACGTATGGACACAAAGTGGGGGAAGCCATGGGGTGGTGGTGGTGGGATGAGTTGGGAGATTGGGATTGACCTGTATACATGTCTATGCATAAAATAGTTAACTAATAATAACCTACTGTATAAAAAAAATAAATAAAATTAAATTTCAAAAATTTTAAAAATAAAATGTAAAAATAAAACAGAAAAAATGTTCTTCCATTCACACTGATGTATTTATAAGAATGAATTATTTCCATGCTTATATCCATAAATACATAAAAGAGGAATAAAATCTAACTTGAACCAAAAAAGAAAAATAAATCTGAACCTAACAGTTATACAGAGGAAAACACTACCAAGGCACTTGCTCCAGTGGTAAACAATTCTGAAATTGGTCAGAGGTGGGGAATCATCTCCCATAGAGCCAGCAGCCCCGCCCGCCCACGCAAGGAGCGTCCTTATTGCAAAGCTGGGGGACCGTGCCGAGGCCTCTGTGAGTAAACGTGAGCTGAGCCCCAGGCCAGCTGCTGCTGAACTGTTCCCACCCTTCCCAGGTGAAACACCTGAATATGTACAAGGGCTTGAAAGCCTAGAGGAAGGGCCGTGGAGCCACACCAGCGACAGCACGCAGGCCACCTTGGTGCCTGCAGGTCAGCCAGGATGGTCTTGGCCACGGGCGCTTTTCTGGAAGCTTTCCATTGCCCTGCCTGAGATACCCCTCCTGTCCCGGCCCCCACTCCTTTTTTTCCTTACTCACCTCAGCCCGGAGAGATATTCCAGTGGAAGTTATGGGTGACACATCCTCTTCTTTACAGGTGGCAGCCTGGCAACTCCTGCAGAAAGTCCAGCAGAGCCCCACTCACACCGGGCCACCCACAAAGCCGTGGACCCTCACACCCTCCCACCAGCACAGCCCCGAGACTGCTGACGGGGCAGAGAATATGGAGTCAGGCACAGCTGCAGGGGCTATTGCTGCCTGGAGTGCTGTTTATATTGACCTCAACCCAGGCACACCTGGGGAGGGCTTGCCGGCAGGGTCAGGCTGCCCAGGTCAGCTAATCCTCAGCCCTCAGGGAATCACATTGCAGAAAATGGACCTCGCTAAGACAGAATATTCGCCAAGAAAAAGAAACACACAATGCCATTTGCAGCACCGTAGATGAGTCTAGAGGTAATCACGTGACTTGGAGTAAGTCAGAAAGTGAAAGACACATATCATATCATATCACTTATAGGTGTTACCTATAAATTGATACCAGGGCAGATATTTCCACGGAGAAGGGCAATCACAGATTCATTAAACAAACTTATGGTTCACCAAAGGAAAGGTGTGAGGATTGAATTCATTACGATATTGGTGATAACAGACATATACAAACACAGTAGACATATATAATCACCAAAGACCTACGGAGTACCAAGAGAAGACTACTCAACATTCTGTCATAACGAACATGGGAAAAGGATCCCAGGAAGAACAGACATATGTATATGTGTAAAAGAACCACCTCTTGCACACCTACAACAAGCTAAACATTGTACTCAAACTTGCTGTAATAAAATATAAAAAATTAAATTAAAAACACGAACAAGAATTAGTGAGACAAACTTGAGGGGCTTTCTCCTGGTACATTCCGTTCTACATTCCAATCTAGAACGCGACTTCCATTGAGGCTCTGCTGCCCTAGTAACCAGATTTGGTAAGGGAGAACTGCTGCCACCTTGTGGCCGTTTCACACAACAGCAGCTTTAATCCCAGCGCTAATGGTCCGTGGATATTCCAAATCATTACAGGCCTGTAAATGACACCTGCCCTGAAAACAAATCCTGGGGTCATATATCGACCAAAAAATTCAAAAGACGTCCATATTTCAAAACGACACTTTCAAGAGGCATATTTCACGCACAATAGTGTTCTGCTTCTTTTGATTTCATTCTTTCTTTGTTAAAAAAACGGGAATGGAAAAAGGCAACCCTCAGAAGGGGCGAAAACTTTCACAAACGAATCAATGGACAAAGGTTTAATCTCCAATATATATAAACAGCTCATGCAGCTTAATATTAATACAACAAACAACCCAATACAAAAATGGGCAGAAGATCTAAATAGACGTTTCTTCAAAGAAGACACAGAGATGGCCAAGACGCACATGAAAAGCTGCTCAACATCACTAATTATTAGAGAAATGCAAATCAAAACTACAATGAGGTAAGACCTCACACCTGTTAGAATCGGCATCATCAGATAATCTACAAACAACAAATTCTGGGGAGGGTGTGGACAAAAGGAACCCTCTTCCGCTATTGGTGGGAATGTAAATTGATACAGTCACTATGGAGAACAGTATGGAGGTTCCTTTAAAAAACTAAAAACAGAATTACAATAGGATCCAGCAATCCCACTTCTGGGCATATACCCAGAGAAAACCATAAATCACAAAGACACATTCACCACAATGTTCATTGCAGCACTATTTACAAGAGCCAGGTAATGGAAGCAACCTAAATGGCCACAGACAGACGAATGGATAAAGATGTGGTACATATATAAAATGGAATATTACTCAGCCATAAAAAGGAATGAAACTGGGTCATTTGTAGAGAAGTTGATGGATCTAGAGACTGTCATACAGAGTGAAGTAAGTCAGAAAGAGAAAAACAAATATTGTATATTAATGCCTATATGTGGAACCTAGAAAAATGCTACAGATGAACTGGTTTGCAGGGCAGAAATAGAGACACAGAGGTAGAGAACAAACGTATGGACACAAAGTGGGGGAAGCCATGGGGTGGTGGTGGTGGGATGAGTTGGGAGATTGGGATTGACCTGTATACATGTCTATGCATAAAATAGTTAACTAATAATAACCTACTGTATAAAAAAATAAATAAAATTAAATTTCAAAAATTTTAAAAATAAAATGTAAAAATAAAACAGAAAAAATGTTCTTCCATTCACACTGATGTATTTATAAGAATGAATTATTTCCATGCTTATATCCATAAATACATAAAAGAGGAATAAAATCTAACTTGAACCAAAAAAGAAAAAAAAATATGAACCTAACAGTTATACAGAGGAAAACACTACCAAGGCACTTGCTCCAGTGGTAAACAATTCTGAAATTGGTCAGAGGTGGGGAATCATCTCCCATAGAGCCAGCAGCCCCGCCCGCCCACGCAAGGAGCGTCCTTATTGCAAAGCTGGGGGACCGTGCCGAGGCCTCTGTGAGTAAACGTGAGCTGAGCCCCAGGCCAGCTGCTGCTGAACTGTTCCCACCCTTCCCAGGTGAAACACCTGAATATGTACAAGGGCTTGAAAGCCTAGAGGAAGGGCCGTGGAGCCACACCAGCGAAAGCACGCAGGCCAACTTGGTGACTGCAGGTCAGCCAGGATGGTCCTGGCCACGGGCGCTCTTCTGGAAGCTTTCCATTGCCCTGCCTGAGATACCCCTCCTGTCCCGGCCCCCACTCCTTTTTTTCCTTCCTCACCTCAGCCCGGAGAGATACTCCAGTGGAAGTTATGGGTGACACATCCTCTTCTTTACAGGTGGCAGCCTGGCAACTCCTGCAGAAAGTCCAGCAGAGCCCCACTCACACCGGGCCACCCACAAAGCCGTGGACCCTCACACCCTCCCACCAGCACAGCCCCGAGACTGCTGACGGGGCAGAGAATATGGAGTCAGGCACAGCTGCAGGGGCTATTGCTGCCTGGAGTGCTGTTTATATTGACCTCAACCCAGGCACACCTGGGGAGGGCTTGCCGGCAGGGTCAGGCTGCCCAGGTCAGCTAATCCTCAGCCCTCAGGGAATCACATTGCAGAAAATGGACCTCGCTAAGACAGAATATTCGCCAAGAAAAAGAAACACACAATGCCATTTGCAGCACCGTAGATGAGTCTAGAGGTAATCACGTGACTTGGAGTAAGTCAGAAAGTGAAAGACACATATCATATCATATCACTTATAGGTGTTACCTATAAATTGATACCAGGGCAGATATTTCCACGGAGAAGGGCAATCACAGATTCATTAAACAAACTTATGGTTCACCAAAGGAAAGGTGTGAGGATTGAATTCATTACGATATTGGTGATAACAGACATATACAAACACAGTAGACATATATAATCACCAAAGACCTACGGAGTACCAAGAGAAGACTACTCAACATTCTGTCATAACGAACATGGGAAAAGGATCCCAGGAAGAACAGACATATGTATATGTGTAAAAGAACCACCTCTTGCACACCTACAACAAGCTAAACATTGTACTCAAACTTGCTGTAATAAAATATAAAAAATTAAATTAAAAACACGAACAAGAATTAGTGAGAAAAACTTGAGGGGCTTTCTCCTGGTACATTCCGTTCTACATTCCAATCTAGAACGCGACTTCCATTGAGGCTCTGCTGCCCTAGTAACCAGATTTGGTAAGGGAGAACTGCTGCCACCTTGTGGCCGTTTCACACAACAGCAGCTTTAATCCCAGCGCTAATGGTCCGTGGATATTCCAAATCATTACAGGCCTGTAAATGACACCTGCCCTGAAAACAAATCCTGGGGTCATATATCGACCAAAAAATTCAAAAGACGTCCATATTTCAAAACGACACTTTCAAGAGGCATATTTCACGCACATTAGTGTTCTGCTTCTTTTGATTTCATTCTTTCTTTGTTGAAAAAACGGGAATGGAAAAAGGCAACCCTCAGAATGGGCGAAAACTTTCACAAACGAATCAATGGACAAAGGTTTAATCTCCAATATATATAAACAGCTCATGCAGCTTAATATTAATACAACAAACAACCCAATACAAAAATGGGCAGAAGATCTAAATAGACGTTTCTTCAAAGAAGACACAGAGATGGCCAAGACGCACATGAAAAGCTGCTCAACATCACTAATTATTAGAGAAATGCAAATCAAAACTACAATGAGGTAAGACCTCACACCTGTTAGAATCGGCATCATCAGATAATCTACAAACAACAAATACTGGGGAGGGTGTGGACAAAAGGAACCCTCTTCCGCTATTGGTGGGAATGTAAATTGATACAGTCACTATGGAGAACAGTATGGAGGTTCCTTTAAAAAACTAAAAACAGAATTACAATAGGATCCAGCAATCCCACTTCTGGGCATATACCCAGAGAAAACCATAAATCACAAAGACACATTCACCACAATGTTCATTGCAGCACTATTTACAAGAGCCAGGTAATGGAAGCAACCTAAATGGCCACAGACAGACGAATGGATAAAGATGTGGTACATATATAAAATGGAATATTACTCAGCCATAAAAAGGAATGAAACTGGGTCATTTGTAGAGAAGTTGATGGATCTAGAGACTGTCATACAGAGTGAAGTAAGTCAGAAAGAGAAAAACAAATATTGTATATTAATGCCTATATGTGGAACCTAGAAAAATGCTACAGATGAACTGGTTTGCAGGGCAGAAATAGAGACACAGAGGTAGAGAACAAACGTATGGACACAAAGTGGGGGAAGCCATGGGGTGGTGGTGGTGGGATGAGTTGGGAGATTGGGATTGACCTGTATACATGTCTATGCATAAAATAGTTAACTAATAATAACCTACTGTATAAAAAAATAAATAAAATTAAATTTCAAAAATTTTAAAAATAAAATGTAAAAATAAAACAGAAAAAATGTTCTTCCATTCACACTGATGTATTTATAAGAATGAATTATTTCCATGCTTATATCCATAAATACATAAAAGAGGAATAAAATCTAACTTGAACCAAAAAAGAAAAAAAAATCTGAACCTAACAGTTATACAGAGGAAAACACTACCAAGGCACTTGCTCCAGTGGTAAACAATTCTGAAATTGGTCAGAGGTGGGGAATCATCTCCCATAGAGCCAGCAGCCCCGCCCGCCCACGCAAGGAGCGTCCTTATTGCAAAGCTGGGGGACCGTGACGAGGCCTCTGTGAGTAAACGTGAGCTGAGCCACAGGCCAGCTGCTGCTGAACTGTTCCCACCCTTCCCAGGTGAAACACCTGAATATGTACAAGGGCTTGAAAGCCTAGAGGAAGGGCCGTGGAGCCACACCAGCGACAGCACGCAGGCCACCTTGGTGCCTGCAGGTCAGCCAGGATGGTCTTGGCCACGGGCGCTTTTCTGGAAGCTTTCCATTGCCCTGCCTGAGATACCCCTCCTGTCCCGGCCCCCACTCCTTTTTTTCCTTACTCACCTCAGCCCGGAGAGATATTCCAGTGGAAGTTATGGGTGACACATCCTCTTCTTTACAGGTGGCAGCCTGGCAACTCCTGCAGAAAGTCCAGCAGAGCCCCACTCACACCGGGCCACCCACAAAGCCGTGGACCCTCACACCCTCCCACCACCACAGCCCCGAGACTGCTGACGGGGCAGAGAATATGGAGTCAGGCACAGCTGCAGGGGCTATTGCTGCCTGGAGTGCTGTTTATATTGACCTCAACCCAGGCACACCTGGGGAGGGCTTGCCGGCAGGGTCAGGCTGCCCAGGTCAGCTAATCCTCAGCCCTCAGGGAATCACATTGCAGAAAATGGACCTCGCTAAGACAGAATATTCGCCAAGGAAAAGAAGCACACAATGCCATTTGCAGCACCGTAGATGAGTCTAGAGGTAATCACGTGACTGGGAGTAAGTCAGAAAGTGAAAGACACATATCATATCATATCACTTATAGGTGTTACCTATAAATTGATACCAGGGCAGATATTTCCACGGAGAAGGGCAATCACAGATTCATTAAACAAACTTATGGTTCACCAAAGGAAAGGTGTGAGGATTGAATTCATTACGATATTGGGGTTAACAGACATATACAAACACAGTAGACATATATAATCACCAAAGACCTACGGAGTACCAAGAGAAGACTACTCAACATTCTGTCATAACGAACATGGGAAAAGGATCCCAGGAAGAACAGACATATGTATATGTGTAAAAGAACCACCTCTTGCACACCTACAACAAGCTAAACGTTGTACTCAAACTTGCTGTAATAAAAAATAAAAAAATAAATTAAAAACACGAACAAGAAGTAGTGAGAAAAACTTGAGGGGCTTTCTCCTGGTACATTCCGTTCTACATTCCAATCTAGAACGCGACTTCCATTGAGGCTCTGCTGCCCTAGTAACCAGATTTGGTAAGGGAGAATTGCTGCCACCTTGTGGCCGTTTCACACAACAGCAGCTTTAATCCCAGCGCTAATGGTCAGTGGATATTCCAAATCATTACAGGCCTGTAAATGACACCTGCCCTGAAAACAAATCCTGGGGTCATATATCGACCAAAAAATTCAAAAGACGTCCATATTTCAAAACGACACTTTCA
The DNA here is from genome assembly GCF_964165515.1 of Mesoplodon bidens. Taxonomy (NCBI): domain Eukaryota; kingdom Metazoa; phylum Chordata; class Mammalia; order Artiodactyla; family Ziphiidae; genus Mesoplodon; species Mesoplodon bidens. The sequence goes on along the minus strand of NW_027672593.1, from coordinate 24,015 downwards.
AGAGGCATATTTCACGCACATTAGTGTTCTGCTTCTTTTGATTTCATTCTTTCTTTGTTGAAAAAACGGGAATGGAAAAAGGCAACCCTCAGAATGGGCGAAAACTTTCACAAACGAATCAATGGACAAAGGTTTAATCTCCAATATATATAAACAGCTCATGCAGCTTAATATTAATACAACAAACAACCCAATACAAAAATGGGCAGAAGATCTAAATAGACGTTTCTTCAAAGAAGACACAGAGATGGCCAAGACGCACATGAAAAGCTGCTCAACATCACTAATTATTAGAGAAATGCAAATCAAAACTACAATGAGGTAAGACCTCACACCTGTTAGAATCGGCATCATCATATAATCTACAAACAACAAATACTGGGGAGGGTGTGGACAAAAGGAACCCTCTTCCGCTATTGGTGGGAATGTAAATTGATACAGTCACTATGGAGAACAGTATGGAGGTTCCTTTAAAAAACTAAAAACAGAATTACAATAGGATCCAGCAATCCCACTTCTGGGCATATACCCAGAGAAAACCATAAATCACAAAGACACATTCACCACAATGTTCATTGCAGCACTATTTACAAGAGCCAGGTAATGGAAGCAACCTAAATGCCCACAGACAGACGAATGGATAAAGATGTGGTACATATATAAAATGGAATATTACTCAGCCATAAAAAGGAATGAAACTGGGTCATTTGTAGAGAAGTTGATGGATCTAGAGACTGTCATACAGAGTGAAGTAAGTCAGAAAGAGAAAAACAAATATTGTATATTAATGCCTATATGTGGAACCTAGAAAAATGCTACAGATGAACTGGTTTGCAGGGCAGAAATAGAGACACAGAGGTAGAGAACAAACGTATGGACACAAAGTGGGGGAAGCCATGGGGTGGTGGTGGTGGGATGAGTTGGGAGATTGGGATTGACCTGTATACATGTCTATGCATAAAATAGTTAACTAATAATAACCTACTGTATAAAAAAATAAATAAAATTAAATTTCAAAAATTTTAAAAATAAAATGTAAAAATAAAACAGAAAAAATGTTCTTCCATTCACACTGATGTATTTATAAGAATGAATTATTTCCATGCTTATATCCATAAATACATAAAAGAGGAATAAAATCTAACTTGAACCAAAAAAGAAAAAAAAATCTGAACCTAACAGTTATACAGAGGAAAACACTACCAAGGCACTTGCTCCAGTGGTAAACAATTCTGAAATTGGTCAGAGGTGGGGAATCATCTCCCATAGAGCCAGCAGCCCCGCCCGCCCACGCAAGGAGCGTCCTTATTGCAAAGCTGGGGGACCGTGACGAGGCCTCTGTGAGTAAACGTGAGCTGAGCCACAGGCCAGCTGCTGCTGAACTGTTCCCACCCTTCCCAGGTGAAACACCTGAATATGTACAAGGGCTTGAAAGCCTAGAGGAAGGGCCGTGGAGCCACACCAGCGACAGCACGCAGGCCACCTTGGTGCCTGCAGGTCAGCCAGGATGGTCTTGGCCACGGGCGCTTTTCTGGAAGCTTTCCATTGCCCTGCCTGAGATACCCCTCCTGTCCCGGCCCCCACTCCTTTTTTTCCTTACTCACCTCAGCCCGGAGAGATATTCCAGTGGAAGTTATGGGTGACACATCCTCTTCTTTACAGGTGGCAGCCTGGCAACTCCTGCAGAAAGTCCAGCAGAGCCCCACTCACACCGGGCCACCCACAAAGCCGTGGACCCTCACACCCTCCCACCAGCACAGCCCCGAGACTGCTGACGGGGCAGAGAATATGGAGTCAGGCACAGCTGCAGGGGCTATTGCTGCCTGGAGTGCTGTTTATATTGACCTCAACCCAGGCACACCTGGGGAGGGCTTGCCGGCAGGGTCAGGCTGCCCAGGTCAGCTAATCCTCAGCCCTCAGGGAATCACATTGCAGAAAATGGACCTCGCTAAGACAGAATATTCGCCAAGGAAAAGAAGCACACAATGCCATTTGCAGCACCGTAGATGAGTCTAGAGGTAATCACGTGACTGGGAGTAAGTCAGAAAGTGAAAGACACATATCATATCATATCACTTATAGGTGTTACCTATAAATTGATACCAGGGCAGATATTTCCACGGAGAAGGGCAATCACAGATTCATTAAACAAACTTATGGTTCACCAAAGGAAAGGTGTGAGGATTGAATTCATTACGATATTGGGGTTAACAGACATATACAAACACAGTAGACATATATAATCACCAAAGACCTACGGAGTACCAAGAGAAGACTACTCAACATTCTGTCATAACGAACATGGGAAAAGGATCCCAGGAAGAACAGACATATGTATATGTGTAAAAGAACCACCTCTTGCACACCTACAACAAGCTAAACGTTGTACTCAAACTTGCTGTAATAAAAAATAAAAAAATAAATTAAAAACACGAACAAGAAGTAGTGAGAAAAACTTGAGGGGCTTTCTCCTGGTACATTCCGTTCTACATTCCAATCTAGAACGCGACTTCCATTGAGGCTCTGCTGCCCTAGTAACCAGATTTGGTAAGGGAGAACTGCTGCCACCTTGTGGCCGTTTCACACAACAGCAGCTTTAATCCCAGCGCTAATGGTCCGTGGATATTCCAAATCATTACAGGCCTGTAAATGACACCTGCCCTGAAAACAAATCCTGGGGTCATATATCGACCAAAAAATTCAAAAGACGTCCATATTTCAAAACGACACTTTCAAGAGGCATATTTCACGCACAATAGTGTTCTGCTTCTTTTGATTTCATTCTTTCTTTGTTAAAAAAACGGGAATGGAAAAAGGCAACCCTCAGAAGGGGCGAAAACTTTCACAAACGAATCAATGGACAAAGGTTTAATCTCCAATATATATAAACAGCTCATGCAGCTTAATATTAATACAACAAACAACCCAATACAAAAATGGGCAGAAGATCTAAATAGACGTTTCTTCAAAGAAGACACAGAGATGGCCAAGACGCACATGAAAAGCTGCTCAACATCACTAATTATTAGAGAAATGCAAATCAAAACTACAATGAGGTAAGACCTCACACCTGTTAGAATCGGCATCATCAGATAATCTACAAACAACAAATTCTGGGGAGGGTGTGGACAAAAGGAACCCTCTTCCGCTATTGGTGGGAATGTAAATTGATACAGTCACTATGGAGAACAGTATGGAGGTTCCTTTAAAAAACTAAAAACAGAATTACAATAGGATCCAGCAATCCCACTTCTGGGCATATACCCAGAGAAAACCATAAATCACAAAGACACATTCACCACAATGTTCATTGCAGCACTATTTACAAGAGCCAGGTAATGGAAGCAACCTAAATGCCCACAGACAGACGAATGGATAAAGATGTGGTACATATATAAAATGGAATATTACTCAGCCATAAAAAGGAATGAAACTGGGTCATTTGTAGAGAAGTTGATGGATCTAGAGACTGTCATACAGAGTGAAGTAAGTCAGAAAGAGAAAAACAAATATTGTATATTAATGCCTATATGTGGAACCTAGAAAAATGGTACAGATGAACTGGTTTGCAGGGCAGAAATAGAGACACAGAGGTAGAGAACAGACGTATGGACACAAAGTGGGGGAAGCCATGGGGTGGTGGTGGTGGGATGAGTTGGGAGATTGGGATTGACCTGTATACATGTCTATGCATAAAATAGTTAACTAATAATAACCTACTGTATAAAAAAAATAAATAAAATTAAATTTCAAAAATTTTAAAAATAAAATGTAAAAATAAAACAGAAAAAATGTTCTTCCATTCACACTGATGTATTTATAAGAATGAATTATTTCCATGCTTATATCCATAAATACATAAAAGAGGAATAAAATCTAACTTGAACCAAAAAAGAAAAAAAAATCTGAACCTAACAGTTATACAGAGGAAAACACTACCAAGGCACTTGCTCCAGTGGTAAACAATTCTGAAATTGGTCAGAGGTGGGGAATCATCTCCCATAGAGCCAGCAGCCCCGCCCGCCCACGCAAGGAGCATCCTTATTGCAAAGCTTGGGGACCGTGCCGAGGCCTCTGTGAGTAAACGTGAGCTGAGCCCCAGGCCAGCTGCTGCTGAACTGTTCCCACCCTTCCCAGGTGAAACACCTGAATATGTACAAGGGCTTGAAAGCCTAGAGGAAGGGCCGTGGAGCCACACCAGCGACAGCACGCTGGCCACCTTGGTGCCTGCAGGTCAGCCAGGATGGTCTTGGCCACGGGCGCTCTTCTGGAAGCTTTCCATTGCCCTGCCTGAGATACCCCTCCTGTCCCGGCCCCCACTCCTTTTTTTCCTTACTCACCTCAGCCCGGAGAGATATTCCAGTGGAAGTTATGGGTGACACATCCTCTTCTTTACAGGTGGCAGCCTGGCAACTCCTGCAGAAAGTCCAGCAGAGCCCCACTCACACCGGGCCACCCACAAAGCCGTGGACCCTCACACCCTCCCACCAGCACAGCCCCGAGACTGCTGACGGGGCAGAGAATATGGAGTCAGGCACAGCTGCAGGGGCTATTGCTGCCTGGAGTGCTGTTTATATTGACCTCAACCCAGGCACACCTGGGGAGGGCTTGCCGGCAGGGTCAGGCTGCCCAGGTCAGCTAATCCTCAGCCCTCAGGGAATCACATTGCAGAAAATGGACCTCGCTAAGACAGAATATTCGCCAAGGAAAAGAAGCACACAATGCCATTTGCAGCACCGTAGATGAGTCTAGAGGTAATCACGTGACTGGGAGTAAGTCAGAAAGTGAAAGACACATATCATATCATATCACTTATAGGTGTTACCTATAAATTGATACCAGGGCAGATATTTCCACGGAGAAGGGCAATCACAGATTCATTAAACAAACTTATGGTTCACCAAAGGAAAGGTGTGAGGATTGAATTCATTACGATATTGGGGTTAACAGACATATACAAACACAGTAGACATATATAATCACCAAAGACCTACGGAGTACCAAGAGAAGACTACTCAACATTCTGTCATAACGAACATGGGAAAAGGATCCCAGGAAGAACAGACATATGTATATGTGTAAAAGAACCACCTCTTGCACACCTACAACAAGCTAAACGTTGTACTCAAACTTGCTGTAATAAAAAATAAAAAAATAAATTAAAAACACGAACAAGAAGTAGTGAGAAAAACTTGAGGGGCTTTCTCCTGGTACATTCCGTTCTACATTCCAATCTAGAACGCGACTTCCATTGAGGCTCTGCTGCCCTAGTAACCAGATTTGGTAAGGGAGAACTGCTGCCACCTTGTGGCCGTTTCACACAACAGCAGCTTTAATCCCAGCGCTAATGGTCCGTGGATATTCCAAATCATTACAGGCCTGTAAATGACACCTGCCCTGAAAACAAATCCTGGGGTCATATATCGACCAAAAAATTCAAAAGACGTCCATATTTCAAAACGACACTTTCAAGAGGCATATTTCACGCACAATAGTGTTCTGCTTCTTTTGATTTCATTCTTTCTTTGTTAAAAAAACGGGAATGGAAAAAGGCAACCCTCAGAAGGGGCGAAAACTTTCACAAACGAATCAATGGACAAAGGTTTAATCTCCAATATATATAAACAGCTCATGCAGCTTAATATTAATACAACAAACAACCCAATACAAAAATGGGCAGAAGATCTAAATAGACGTTTCTTCAAAGAAGACACAGAGATGGCCAAGACGCACATGAAAAGCTGCTCAACATCACTATTAGAGAAATGCAAATCAAAACTACAATGAGGTAAGACCTCACACCTGTTAGAATCGGCATCATCAGATAATCTACAAACAACAAATTCTGGGGAGGGTGTGGACAAAAGGAACCCTCTTCTGCTATTGGTGGGAATGTAAATTGATACAGTCACTATGGAGAACAGTATGGAGGTTCCTTTAAAAAACTAAAAACAGAATTACAATAGGATCCAGCAATCCCACTTCTGGGCATATACCCAGAGAAAACCATAAATCACAAAGACACATTCACCACAATGTTCATTGCAGCACTATTTACAAGAGCCAGGTAATGGAAGCAACCTAAATGCCCACAGACAGACGAATGGATAAAGATGTGGTACATATATAAAATGGAATATTACTCAGCCATAAAAAGGAATGAAACTGGGTCATTTGTAGAGAAGTTGATGGATCTAGAGACTGTCATACAGAGTGAAGTAAGTCAGAAAGAGAAAAACAAATATTGTATATTAATGCCTATATGTGGAACCTAGAAAAATGGTACAGATGAACTGGTTTGCAGGGCAGAAATAGAGACACAGAGGTAGAGAACAGACGTATGGACACAAAGTGGGGGAAGCCATGGGGTGGTGGTGGTGGGATGAGTTGGGAGATTGGGATTGACCTGTATACATGTCTATGCATAAAATAGTTAACTAATAATAACCTACTGTATAAAAAAAATAAATAAAATTAAATTTCAAAAATTTTAAAAATAAAATGTAAAAATAAAACAGAAAAAATGTTCTTCCATTCACACTGATGTATTTATAAGAATGAATTATTTCCATGCTTATATCCATAAATACATAAAAGAGGAATAAAATCTAACTTGAACCAAAAAAGAAAAAAAAATCTGAACCTAACAGTTATACAGAGGAAAACACTACCAAGGCACTTGCTCCAGTGGTAAACAATTCTGAAATTGGTCAGAGGTGGGGAATCATCTCCCATAGAGCCAGCAGCCCCGCCCGCCCACGCAAGGAGCATCCTTATTGCAAAGCTTGGGGACCGTGCCGAGGCCTCTGTGAGTAAACGTGAGCTGAGCCCCAGGCCAGCTGCTGCTGAACTGTTCCCACCCTTCCCAGGTGAAACACCTGAATATGTACAAGGGCTTGAAAGCCTAGAGGAAGGGCCGTGGAGCCACACCAGCGACAGCACGCTGGCCACCTTGGTGCCTGCAGGTCAGCCAGGATGGTCTTGGCCACGGGCGCTCTTCTGGAAGCTTTCCATTGCCCTGCCTTAGATACCCCTCCTGTCCCGGCCCCCACTCCTTTTTTTCCTTACTCACCTCAGCCCGGAGTGATATTCCAGTGGAAGTTATGGGTGACACATCCTCTTCTTTACAGGTGGCAGCCTGGCAACTCCTGCAGAAAGTCCAGCAGAGCCCCACTCACACCGGGCCACCCACAAAGCCGTGGACCCTCACACCCTCCCACCACCACAGCCCCGAGACTGCTGACGGGGCAGAGAATATGGAGTCAGGCACAGCTGCAGGGGCTATTGCTGCCTGGAGTGCTGTTTATATTGACCTCAACCCAGGCACACCTGGGGAGGGCTTGCCGGCAGGGTCAGGCTGCCCAGGTCAGCTAATCCTCAGCCCTCAGGGAAGCACATTGCAGAAAATGGACCTCGCTAAGACAGAATATTCGCCAAGGAAAAGAAGCACACAATGCCATTTGCAGCACCGTAGATGAGTCTAGAGGTAATCACGTGACTTGGAGTAAGTCAGAAAGTGAAAGACACATATCATATCATATCACTTATAGGTGTTACCTATAAATTGATACCAGGGCAGATATTTCCACGGAGAAGGGCAATCACAGATTCATTAAACAAACTTATGGTTCACCAAAGGAAAGGTGTGAGGATTGAATTCATTACGATATTGGGGTTAACAGACATATACAAACACAGTAGACATATATAATCACCAAAGACCTACGGAGTACCAAGAGAAGACTACTCAACATTCTGTCATAACGAACATGGGAAAAGGATCCCAGGAAGAACAGACATATGTATATGTGTAAAAGAACCACCTCTTGCACACCTACAACAAGCTAAACATTGTACTCAAACTTGCTGTAATAAAATATAAAAAATTAAATTAAAAACACGAACAAGAATTAGTGAGAAAAACTTGAGGGGCTTTCTCCTGGTACATTCCGTTCTACATTCCAATCTAGAACGCGACTTCCATTGAGGCTCTGCTGCCCTAGTAACCAGATTTGGTAAGGGAGAACTGCTGCCACCTTGTGGCCGTTTCACACAACAGCAGCTTTAATCCCAGCGCTAATGGTCAGTGGATATTCCAAATCATTACAGGCCTGTAAATGACACCTGCCCTGAAAACAAATCCTGGGGTCATATATCGACCAAAAAATTCAAAAGACGTCCATATTTCAAAACGACACTTTCAAGAGGCATATTTCACGCACATTAGTGTTCTGCTTCTTTTGATTTCTTTCTTTCTTTGTTAAAAAAACGGGAATGGAAAAAGGCAACCCACAGAAGGGGCGAAAACTTTCACAAACGAATCAATGGACAAAGGTTTAATCTCCAATATATATAAACAGCTCATGCAGCTTAATATTAATACAACAAACAACCCAATACAAAAATGGGCAGAAGATCTAAATAGACGTTTCTTCAAAGAAGACACAGAGATGGCCAAGACGCACATGAAAAGCTGCTCAACATCACTAATTATTAGAGAAATGCAAATCAAAACTACAATGAGGTAAGACCTCACACCTGTTAGAATCGGCATCATCAGATAATCTACAAACAACAAATTCTGGGGAGGTTGTGGACAAAAGGAACCCTCTTCCGCTATTGGTGGGAATGTAAATTGATACAGTCACTATGGAGAACAGTATGGAGGTTCCTTTAAAAAACTAAAAACAGAATTACAATAGGATCCAGCAATCCCACTTCTGGGCATATACCCAGAGAAAATCAAAAATCACAAAGACACATTCACCAAAATGTTCATTGCAGCACTATTTACAATAGCCAGGTAATGGAAGCAACCTAAATGCCCACAGACAGACGAATGGATAAAGATGTGGTACATATATAAAATGGAATATTACTCAGCCATAAAAAGGAATGAAACTGGGTCATTTGTAGAGAAGTTGATGGATCTAGAGACTGTCATACAGAGTGAAGTAAGTCAGAAAGAGAAAAACAAATATTGTATATTAATGCCTATATGTGGAACCTAGAAAAATGCTACAGATTAACTGGTTTGCAGGGCAGAAATAGAGACACAGAGGTAGAGAACAAACGTATGGACACAAAGTGGGGGAAGCCATGGGGTGGTGGTGGTGGGATGAGTTGGGAGATTGGGATTGACCTGTATACATGTCTATGCATAAAATAGGTAACTAATAATAACCTACTGTATAAAAAAAATAAATAAAATTAAATTTCAAAAATTTTAAAAATAAAATGTAAAAATAAAACAGAAAAAATGTTCTTCCATTCACACTGATGTATTTATAAGAATGAATTATTTCCATGCTTATATCCATAAATACATAAAAGAGGAATAAAATCTAACTTGAACCAAAAAAGAAAAAAAAAAACTGAACCTAACAGTTATACAGAGGAAAACACTACCAAAGCACTTGCTCCAGTGGTAAACAATTCTGAAATTGGTCAGAGGTGGGGAATCATCTCCCATACAGCCAGCAGCCCCACCCGCCCACGCAAGGAGCGTCCTTATTGCAAAGCTGGGGGACCGTGCCGAGGCCTCTGTGAGTAAACGTGAGCTGAGCCCCAGGCCAGCTGCTGCTGAACTGTTCCCACCCTTCCCAGGTGAAACACCTGAATATGTACAAGGGCTTGAAAGCCTAGAGGAAGGGCCGTGGAGCCACACCAGCGAAAGCACGCAGGCCAACTTGGTGACTGCAGGTCAGCCAGGATGGTCCTGGCCACGGGCGCTCTTCTGGAAGCTTTCCATTGCCCTGCCTGAGATACCCCTCCTGTCCCGGCCCCCACTCCTTTTTTTCCTTCCTCACCTCAGCCCGGAGAGATACTCCAGTGGAAGTTATGGGTGACACATCCTCTTCTTTACAGGTGGCAGCCTGGCAACTCCTGCAGAAAGTCCAGCAGAGCCCCACTCACACCGGGCCACCCACAAAGCCGTGGACCCTCACACCCTCCCACCAGCACAGCCCCGAGACTGCTGACGGGGCAGAGAATATGGAGTCAGGCACAGCTGCAGGGGCTATTGCTGCCTGGAGTGCTGTTTATATTGACCTCAACCCAGGCACACCTGGGGAGGGCTTGCCGGCAGGGTCAGGCTGCCCAGGTCAGATAATCCTCAGCCCTCAGGGAATCACATTGCAGAAAATGGACCTCGCTAAGACAGAATATTCGCCAAGAAAAAGAAACACACAATGCCATTTGCAGCACCGTAGATGAGTCTAGAGGTAATCACGTGACTTGGAGTAAGTCAGAAAGTGAAAGACACATATCATATCATATCACTTATAGGTGTTACCTATAAATTGATACCAGGGCAGATATTTCCACGGAGAAGGGCAATCACAGATTCATTAAACAAACTTATGGTTCACCAAAGGAAAGGTGTGAGGATTGAATTCATTACGATATTGGGGTTAACAGACATATACAAACACAGTAGACATATATAATCACCAAAGACCTACGGAGTACCAAGAGAAGACTACTCAACATTCTGTCATAACGAACATGGGAAAAGGATCCCAGGAAGAACAGACATATGTATATGTGTAAAAGAACCACCTCTTGCACACCTACAACAAGCTAAACGTTGTACTCAAACTTGCTGTAATAAAAAATAAAAAATTAAATTAAAAACACGAACAAGAAGTAGTGAGACAAACTTGAGGGGCTTTCTCCTGGCACATTCCGTTCTATATTCCAATCTAGAACGCGACTTCCATTGAGGCTCTGCTGCCCTAGTAACCAGATTTGGTAAGGGAGAACTGCTGCCACCTTGTGGCCGTTTCACACAACAGCAGCTTTAATCCCAGCGCTAATGGTCAGTGGATATTCCAAATCATTACAGGCCTGTAAATGACACCTGCCCTGAAAACAAATCCTGGGGTCATATATCGACCAAAAAATTCAAAAGACGTCCATATTTCAAAACGACACTTTCAAGAGGCATATTTCACGCACATTAGTGTTCTGCTTCTTTTGATTTCATTCTTTCTTTGTTAAAAAAACGGGAATGGAAAAAGGCAACCCTCAGAAGGGGCGAAAACTTTCACAAACGAATCAATGGACAAAGGTTTAATCTCCAATATATATAAACAGCTCATGCACCTTAATATTAATACAACAAACAACCCAATACAAAAATGGGCAGAAGATCTAAATAGACGTTTCTTCAAAGAAGACACAGAGATGGCCAAGACGCACATGAAAAGCTGCTCAACATCACTAATTATTAGAGAAATGCAAATCAAAACTACAATGAGGTAAGACCTCACACCTGTTAGAATCGGCATCATCAGATAATCTACAAACAACAAATTCTGGGGAGGGTGTGGACAAAAGGAACCCTCTTCCGCTATTGTTGGGAATGTAAATTGATACAGTCACTATGGAGATCAGTATGGAGGTTCCTTTAAAAAACTAAAAACAGAATTACAATAGGATCCAGCAATCCTACTTCTGGGCATATACCCAGAGAAAACCATAAATCACAAAGACACATTCACCACAATGTTCATTGCAGCACTATTTACAAGAGCCAGGTAATGGAAGCAACCTAAATGCCCACAGACAGACGAATGGATAAAGATGTGGTACATATAAAAAATGGAATATTACTCAGCCATAAAAAGGAATGAAACTGGGTCATTTGTAGAGAAGTTGATGGATCTAGAGACTGTCATACAGAGTGAAGTAAGTCAGAAAGAGAAAAACAAATATTGTATATTAATGCCTATATGTGGAACCTAGAAAAATGCTACAGATTAACTGGTTTGCAGGGCAGAAATAGAGACACAGAGGTAGAGAACAAACGTATGGACACAAAGTGGGGGAAGCAATGGGGTGGTGGTGGTGGGATGAGTTGGGAGATTGGGATTGACCTGTATACATGTCTATGCATAAAATAGTTAACTAATAATAACCTACTGTATAAAAAAATAAATAAAATTAAATTTCAAAAATTTTAAAAATAAAATGTAAAAATAAAACAGAAAAAATGTTCTTCCATTCACACTGATGTATTTATAAGAATGAATTATTTCCATGCTTATATCCATAAATACATAAAAGAGGAATAAAATCTAACTTGAACCAAAAAAGAAAAAAAAATCTGAACCTAACAGTTATACAGAGGAAAACACTACCAAGGCACTTGCTCCAGTGGTAAACAATTCTGAAATTGGTCAGAGGTGGGGAATCATCTCCCATAGAGCCAGCAGCCACGCCCGCCCACGCAAGGAGCGTCCTTATTGCAAAGCTGGGGGACCGTGCCGAGGCCTCTGTGAGTAAACGTGAGCTGAGCCCCAGGCCAGCTGCTGCTGAACTGTTCCCACCCTTCCCAGGTGAAACACCTGAATATGTACAAGGGCTTGAAAACCTAGAGGAAGGGCCGTGGAGCCACACCAGCGACAGCACGCAGGCCAACTTGGTGCCTGCAGGTCAGCCAGGATGGTCTTGGCCACGGGCGCTCTTCTGGAAGCTTTCCATTGCCCTGCCTGAGATACCCCTCCTGTCCCGGCCCCCACTCCTTTTTTTCCTTCCTCACCTCAGCCCGGAGAGATATTCCAGTGGAAGTTATGGGTGACACATCCTCTTCTTTACAGGTGGCAGCCTGGCAACTCCTGCAGAAAGTCCAGCAGAGCCCCACTCACACCGGGCCACCCACAAAGCCGTGGACCCTCACACCCTCCCACCAGCACAGCCCCGAGACTGCTGACGGGGCAGAGAATATGGAGTCAGGCACAGCTGCAGGGGCTATTGCTGCCTGGAGTGCTGTTTATATTGACCTCAACCCAGGCACACCTGGGGAGGGCTTGCCGGCAGGGTCAGGCTGCCCAGGTCAGCTAATCCTCAGCCCTCAGGGAATCACATTGCAGAAAATGGACCTCGCTAAGACAGAATATTCGCCAAGGAAAAGAAGCACACAATGCCATTTGCAGCACCGTAGATGAGTCTAGAGGTAATCACGTGACTGGAGTAAGTCAGAAAGTGAAAGACACATATCATATCATATCACTTATAGGTGTTACCTATAAATTGATACCAGGGCAGATATTTCCACGGAGAAGGGCAATCACAGATTCATTAAACAAACTTATGGTTCACCAAAGGAAAGGTGTGAGGATTGAATTCATTACGATATTGGGGTTAACAGACATATACAAACACAGTAGACATATATAATCACCAAAGACCTACGGAGTACCAAGAGAAGACTACTCAACATTCTGTCATAACGTACATGGGAAAAGGATCCCAGGAAGAACAGACATATGTATATGTGTAAAAGAACCACCTCTTGCACACCTACAACAAGCTAAACATTGTACTCAAACTTGCTGTAATAAAATATAAAAAATTAAATTAAAAACACGAACAAGAATTAGTGAGAAAAACTTGAGGGGCTTTCTCCTGGTACATTCCGTTCTACATTCCAATCTAGAACGCGACTTCCATTGAGGCTCTGCTGCCCTAGTAACCAGATTTGGTAAGGGAGAACTGCTGCCACCTTGTGGCCGTTTCACACAACAGCAGCTTTAATCCCAGCGCTAATGGTCCGTGGATATTCCAAATCATTACAGGCCTGTAAATGACACCTGCCCTGAAAACAAATCCTGGGGTCATATATCGACCAAAAAATTCAAAAGACGTCCATATTTCAAAACGACACTTTCAAGAGGCATATTTCACGCACAATAGTGTTCTGCTTCTTTTGATTTCATTCTTTCTTTGTTAAAAAAACGGGAATGGAAAAAGGCAACCCTCAGAAGGGGCGAAAACTTTCACAAACGAATCAATGGACAAAGGTTTAATCTCCAATATATATAAACAGCTCATGCAGCTTAATATTAATACAACAAACAACCCAATACAAAAATGGGCAGAAGATCTAAATAGACGTTTCTTCAAAGAAGACACAGAGATGGCCAAGACGCACATGAAAAGCTGCACAACATCACTAATTATTAGAGAAATGCAAATCAAAACTACAATGAGGTAAGACCTCACACCTGTTAGAATCGGCATCATCAGATAATCTACAAACAACAAATTCTGGGGAGGGTGTGGACAAAAGGAACCCTCTTCCGCTATTGGTGGGAATGTAAATTGATACAGTCACTATGGAGAACAGTATGGAGGTTCCTTTAAAAAACTAAAAACAGAATTACAATAGGATCCAGCAATCCCACTTCTGGGCATATACCCAGAGAAAACCATAAATCACAAAGACACATTCACCACAATGTTCATTGCAGCACTATTTACAAGAGCCAGGTAATGGAAGCAACCTAAATGCCCACAGACAGACGAATGGATAAAGATGTGGTACATATATAAAATGGAATATTACTCAGCCATAAAAAGGAATGAAACTGGGTCATTTGTAGAGAAGTTGATGGATCTAGAGACTGTCATACAGAGTGAAGTAAGTCAGAAAGAGAAAAACAAATATTGTATATTAATGCCTATATGTGGAACCTAGAAAAATGGTACAGATGAACTGGTTTGCAGGGCAGAAATAGAGACACAGAGGTAGAGAACAGACGTATGGACACAAAGTGGGGGAAGCCATGGGGTGGTGGTGGTGGGATGAGTTGGGAGATTGGGATTGACCTGTATACATGTCTATGCATAAAATAGTTAACTAATAATAACCTACTGTATAAAAAAAATAAATAAAATTAAATTTCAAAAATTTTAAAAATAAAATGTAAAAATAAAACAGAAAAAATGTTCTTCCATTCACACTGATGTATTTATAAGAATGAATTATTTCCATGCTTATATCCATAAATACATAAAAGAGGAATAAAATCTAACTTGAACCAAAAAAGAAAAAAAAATCTGAACCTAACAGTTATACAGAGGAAAACACTACCAAGGCACTTGCTCCAGTGGTAAACAATTCTGAAATTGGTCAGAGGTGGGGAATCATCTCCCATAGAGCCAGCAGCCCCGCCCGCCCACGCAAGGAGCATCCTTATTGCAAAGCTTGGGGACCGTGCCGAGGCCTCTGTGAGTAAACGTGAGCTGAGCCCCAGGCCAGCTGCTGCTGAACTGTTCCCACCCTTCCCAGGTGAAACACCTGAATATGTACAAGGGCTTGAAAGCCTAGAGGAAGGGCCGTGGAGCCACACCAGCGACAGCACGCTGGCCACCTTGGTGCCTGCAGGTCAGCCAGGATGGTCTTGGCCACGGGCGCTCTTCTGGAAGCTTTCCATTGCCCTGCCTTAGATACCCCTCCTGTCCCGGCCCCCACTCCTTTTTTTCCTTACTCACCTCAGCCCGGAGAGATATTCCAGTGGAAGTTATGGGTGACACATCCTCTTCTTTACAGGTGGCAGCCTGGCAACTCCTGCAGAAAGTCCAGCAGAGCCCCACTCACACCGGGCCACCCACAAAGCCGTGGACCCTCACACCCTCCCACCACCACAGCCCCGAGACTGCTGACGGGGCAGAGAATATGGAGTCAGGCACAGCTGCAGGGGCTATTGCTGCCTGGAGTGCTGTTTATATTGACCTCAACCCAGGCACACCTGGGGAGGGCTTGCCGGCAGGGTCAGGCTGCCCAGGTCAGCTAATCCTCAGCCCTCAGGGAATCACATTGCAGAAAATGGACCTCGCTAAGACAGAATATTCGCCAAGGAAAAGAAGCACACAATGCCATTTGCAGCACCGTAGATGAGTCTAGAGGTAATCACGTGACTTGGAGTAAGTCAGAAAGTGAAAGACACATATCATATCATATCACTTATAGGTGTTACCTATAAATTGATACCAGGGCAGATATTTCCACGGAGAAGGGCAATCACAGATTCATTAAACAAACTTATGGTTCACCAAAGGAAAGGTGTGAGGATTGAATTCATTACGATATTGGGGTTAACAGACATATACAAACACAGTAGACATATATAATCACCAAAGACCTACGGAGTACCAAGAGAAGACTACTCAACATTCTGTCATAACGAACATGGGAAAAGGATCCCAGGAAGAACAGACATATGTATATGTGTAAAAGAACCACCTCTTGCACACCTACAACAAGCTAAACATTGTACTCAAACTTGCTGTAATAAAATATAAAAAATTAAATTAAAAACACGAACAAGAATTAGTGAGAAAAACTTGAGGGGCTTTCTCCTGGTACATTCCGTTCTACATTCCAATCTAGAACGCGACTTCCATTGAGGCTCTGCTGCCCTAGTAACCAGATTTGGTAAGGGAGAACTGCTGCCACCTTGTGGCCGTTTCACACAACAGCAGCTTTAATCCCAGCGCTAATGGTCCGTGGATATTCCAAATCATTACAGGCCTGTAAATGACACCTGCCCTGAAAACAAATCCTGGGGTCATATATCGACCAAAAAATTCAAAAGACGTCCATATTTCAAAACGACACTTTCAAGAGGCATATTTCACGCACAATAGTGTTCTGCTTCTTTTGATTTCATTCTTTCTTTGTTAAAAAAACGGGAATGGAAAAAGGCAACCCTCAGAAGGGGCGAAAACTTTCACAAACGAATCAATGGACAAAGGTTTAATCTCCAATATATATAAACAGCTCATGCAGCTTAATATTAATACAACAAACAACCCAATACAAAAATGGGCAGAAGATCTAAATAGACGTTTCTTCAAAGAAGACACAGAGATGGCCAAGACGCACATGAAAAGCTGCTCAACATCACTAATTATTAGAGAAATGCAAATCAAAACTACAATGAGGTAAGACCTCACACCTGTTAGAATCGGCATCATCAGATAATCTACAAACAACAAATTCTGGGGAGGGTGTGGACAAAAGGAACCCTCTTCCGCTATTGGTGGGAATGTAAATTGATACAGTCACTATGGAGAACAGTATGGAGGTTCCTTTAAAAAACTAAAAACAGAATTACAATAGGATCCAGCAATCCCACTTCTGGGCATATACCCAGAGAAAACCATAAATCACAAAGACACATTCACCACAATGTTCATTGCAGCACTATTTACAAGAGCCAGGTAATGGAAGCAACCTAAATGCCCACAGACAGACGAATGGATAAAGATGTGGTACATATATAAAATGGAATATTACTCAGCCATAAAAAGGAATGAAACTGGGTCATTTGTAGAGAAGTTGATGGATCTAGAGACTGTCATACAGAGTGAAGTAAGTCAGAAAGAGAAAAACAAATATTGTATATTAATGCCTATATGTGGAACCTAGAAAAATGGTACAGATGAACTGGTTTGCAGGGCAGAAATAGAGACACAGAGGTAGAGAACAGACGTATGGACACAAAGTGGGGGAAGCCATGGGGTGGTGGTGGTGGGATGAGTTGGGAGATTGGGATTGACCTGTATACATGTCTATGCATAAAATAGTTAACTAATAATAACCTACTGTATAAAAAAAATAAATAAAATTAAATTTCAAAAATTTTAAAAATAAAATGTAAAAATAAAACAGAAAAAATGTTCTTCCATTCACACTGATGTATTTATAAGAATGAATTATTTCCATGCTTATATCCATAAATACATAAAAGAGGAATAAAATCTAACTTGAACCAAAAAAGAAAAAAAAATCTGAACCTAACAGTTATACAGAGGAAAACACTACCAAGGCACTTGCTCCAGTGGTAAACAATTCTGAAATTGGTCAGAGGTGGGGAATCATCTCCCATAGAGCCAGCAGCCCCGCCCGCCCACGCAAGGAGCATCCTTATTGCAAAGCTTGGGGACCGTGCCGAGGCCTCTGTGAGTAAACGTGAGCTGAGCCCCAGGCCAGCTGCTGCTGAACTGTTCCCACCCTTCCCAGGTGAAACACCTGAATATGTACAAGGGCTTGAAAGCCTAGAGGAAGGGCCGTGGAGCCACACCAGCGACAGCACGCTGGCCACCTTGGTGCCTGCAGGTCAGCCAGGATGGTCTTGGCCACGGGCGCTCTTCTGGAAGCTTTCCATTGCCCTGCCTTAGATACCCCTCCTGTCCCGGCCCCCACTCCTTTTTTTCCTTACTCACCTCAGCCCGGAGAGATATTCCAGTGGAAGTTATGGGTGACACATCCTCTTCTTTACAGGTGGCAGCCTGGCAACTCCTGCAGAAAGTCCAGCAGAGCCCCACTCACACCGGGCCACCCACAAAGCCGTGGACCCTCACACCCTCCCACCACCACAGCCCCGAGACTGCTGACGGGGCAGAGAATATGGAGTCAGGCACAGCTGCAGGGGCTATTGCTGCCTGGAGTGCTGTTTATATTGACCTCAACCCAGGCACACCTGGGGAGGGCTTGCCGGCAGGGTCAGGCTGCCCAGGTCAGCTAATCCTCAGCCCTCAGGGAATCACATTGCAGAAAATGGACCTCGCTAAGACAGAATATTCGCCAAGGAAAAGAAGCACACAATGCTATTTGCAGCACCGTAGATGAGTCTAGAGGTAATCACGTGACTTGGAGTAAGTCAGAAAGTGAAAGACACATATCATATCATATCACTTATAGGTGTTACCTATAAATTGATACCAGGGCAGATATTTCCACGGAGAAGGGCAATCACAGATTCATTAAACAAACTTATGGTTCACCAAAGGAAAGGTGTGAGGATTGAATTCATTACGATATTGGGGTTAACAGACATATACAAACACAGTAGACATATATAATCACCAAAGACCTACGGAGTACCAAGAGAAGACTACTCAACATTCTGTCATAACGAACATGGGAAAAGGATCCCAGGAAGAACAGACATATGTATATGTGTAAAAGAACCACCTCTTGCACACCTACAACAAGCTAAACATTGTACTCAAACTTGCTGTAATAAAATATAAAAAATTAAATTAAAAACACGAACAAGAATTAGTGAGAAAAACTTGAGGGGCTTTCT
This sequence comes from Mesoplodon bidens, assembly GCF_964165515.1. Taxonomy (NCBI): domain Eukaryota; kingdom Metazoa; phylum Chordata; class Mammalia; order Artiodactyla; family Ziphiidae; genus Mesoplodon; species Mesoplodon bidens. The sequence goes on along the minus strand of NW_027672593.1, from coordinate 5,134 downwards.
CCTGGTACATTCCGTTCTACATTCCAATCTAGAACGCGACTTCCATTGAGGCTCTGCTGCCCTAGTAACCAGATTTGGTAAGGGAGAACTGCTGCCACCTTGTGGCCGTTTCACACAACAGCAGCTTTAATCCCAGCGCTAATGGTCAGTGGATATTCCAAATCATTACAGGCCTGTAAATGACACCTGCCCTGAAAACAAATCCTGGGGTCATATATCGACCAAAAAATTCAAAAGACGTCCATATTTCAAAACGACACTTTCAAGAGGCATATTTCACGCACATTAGTGTTCTGCTTCTTTTGATTTCTTTCTTTCTTTGTTAAAAAAACGGGAATGGAAAAAGGCAACCCACAGAAGGGGCGAAAACTTTCACAAACGAATCAATGGACAAAGGTTTAATCTCCAATATATATAAACAGCTCATGCAGCTTAATATTAATACAACAAACAACCCAATACAAAAATGGGCAGAAGATCTAAATAGACGTTTCTTCAAAGAAGACACAGAGATGGCCAAGACGCACATGAAAAGCTGCTCAACATCACTAATTATTAGAGAAATGCAAATCAAAACTACAATGAGGTAAGACCTCACACCTGTTAGAATCGGCATCATCAGATAATCTACAAACAACAAATTCTGGGGAGGTTGTGGACAAAAGGAAGCCTCTTCCGCTATTGGTGGGAATGTAAATTGATACAGTCACTATGGAGAACAGTATGGAGGTTCCTTTAAAAAACTAAAAACAGAATTACAATAGGATCCAGCAATCCCACTTCTGGGCATATACCCAGAGAAAATCAAAAATCACAAAGACACATTCACCAAAATGTTCATTGCAGCACTATTTACAATAGCCAGGTAATGGAAGCAACCTAAATGCCCACAGACAGACGAATGGATAAAGATGTGGTACATATATAAAATGGAATATTACTCAGCCATAAAAAGGAATGAAACTGGGTCATTTGTAGAGAAGTTGATGGAATTAGAGACTGTCATACAGAGTGAAGTAAGTCAGAAAGAGAAAAACAAATATTGTATATTAATGCCTATATGTGGAACCTAGAAAAATGCTACAGATTAACTGGTTTGCAGGGCAGAAATAGAGACACAGAGGTAGAGAACAAACGTATGGACACAAAGTGTGGGAAGCCATGGGGTGGTGGTGGTGGGATGAGTTGGGAGATTGGGATTGACCTGTATACATGTCTATGCATAAAATAGGTAACTAATAATAACCTACTGTATAAAAAAAATAAATAAAATTAAATTTCAAAAATTTTAAAAATAAAATGTAAAAATAAAACAGAAAAAATGTTCTTCCATTCACACTGATGTATTTATAAGAATGAATTATTTCCATGCTTATATCCATAAATACATAAAAGAGGAATAAAATCTAACTTGAACCAAAAAAGAAAAAAAAAAACTGAACCTAACAGTTATACAGAGGAAAACACTACCAAAGCACTTGCTCCAGTGGTAAACAATTCTGAAATTGGTCAGAGGTGGGGAATCACCTCCCATACAGCCAGCAGCCCCACCCGCCCACGCAAGGAGCGTCCTTATTGCAAAGCTGGGGGACCGTGCCGAGGCCTCTGTGAGTAAACGTGAGCTGAGCCCCAGGCCAGCTGCTGCTGAACTGTTCCCACCCTTCCCAGGTGAAACACCTGAATATGTACAAGGGCTTGAAAGCCTAGAGGAAGGGCCGTGGAGCCACACCAGCGAAAGCACGCAGGCCAACTTGGTGACTGCAGGTCAGCCAGGATGGTCCTGGCCACGGGCGCTCTTCTGGAAGCTTTCCATTGCCCTGCCTGAGATACCCCTCCTGTCCCGGCCCCCACTCCTTTTTTTCCTTCCTCACCTCAGCCCGGAGAGATACTCCAGTGGAAGTTATGGGTGACACATCCTCTTCTTTACAGGTGGCAGCCTGGCAACTCCTGCAGAAAGTCCAGCAGAGCCCCACTCACACCGGGCCACCCACAAAGCCGTGGACCCTCACACCCTCCCACCAGCACAGCCCCGAGACTGCTGACGGGGCAGAGAATATGGAGTCAGGCACAGCTGCAGGGGCTATTGCTGCCTGGAGTGCTGTTTATATTGACCTCAACCCAGGCACACCTGGGGAGGGCTTGCCGGCAGGGTCAGGCTGCCCAGGTCAGATACTCCTCAGCCCTCAGGGAATCACATTGCAGAAAATGGACCTCGCTAAGACAGAATATTCGCCAAGGAAAAGAAACACACAATGCCATTTGCAGCACCGTAGATGAGTCTAGAGGTAATCACGTGACTTGGAGTAAGTCAGAAAGTGAAAGACACATATCATATCATATCACTTATAGGTGTTACCTATAAATTGATACCAGGGCAGATATTTCCACGGAGAAGTGCAATCACAGATTCATTAAACAAACTTATGGTTCACCAAAGGAAAGGTGTGAGGATTGAATTCATTACGATATTGGGGTTTACAGACATATACAAACACAGTAGACATATATAATCACCAAAGACCTACGGAGTACCAAGAGAAGACTACTCAACATTCTGTCATAACGTACATGGGAAAAGGATCCCAGGAAGAACAGACATATGTATATGTGTAAAAGAACCACCTCTTGCACACCTACAACAAGCTAAACGTTGTACTCAAAATTGCTGTAATAAAAAATAAAAAATTAAATTAAAAACACGAACAAGAAGTAGTGAGACAAACTCGAGGGGCTTTCTCCTGGCACATTCCGTTCTATATTCCAATCTAGAACGCGACTTCCATTGAGGCTCTGCTGCCCTAGTAACCAGATTTGGTAAGGGAGAACTGCTGCCACCTTGTGGCCGTTTCACACAACAGCAGCTTTAATCCCAGCGCTAATGGTCAGTGGATATTCCAAATCATTACAGGCCTGTAAATGACACCTGCCCTGAAAACAAATCCTGGGGTCATATATCGACCAAAAAATTCAAAAGACGTCCATATTTCAAAACGACAGTTTCAAGAGGCATATTTCACGCACATTAGTGTTCTGCTTCTTTTGATTTCATTCTTTCTTTGTTAAAAAAACGGGAATGGAAAAAGGCAACCCTCAGAAGGGGCGAAAACTTTCACAAACGAATCAATGGACAAAGGTTTAATCTCCAATATATATAAACAGCTCATGCAGCTTAATATTAATACAACAAACAACCCAATACAAAAATGGGCAGAAGATCTAAATAGACGTTTCTTCAAAGAAGACACAGAGATGGCCAAGACGCACATGAAAAGCTGCTCAACATCACTAATTATTAGAGAAATGCAAATCAAAACTACAATGAGGTAAGACCTCACACCTGTTAGAATCGGCATCATCAGATAATCTACAAACAACAAATACTGGGGAGGGTGTGGACAAAAGGAACCCTCTTCCGCTATTGGTGGGAATGTAAATTGATACAGTCACTATGGAGAACAGTATGGAGGTTCCTTTAAAAAACTAAAAACAGAATTACAATAGGATCCAGCAATCCCACTTCTGGGCATATACCCAGAGAAAACCATAAATCACAAAGACACATTCACCACAATGTTCATTGCAGCACTATTTACAAGAGCCAGGTAATGGAAGCAACCTAAATGCCCACAGACAGACGAATGGATAAAGATGTGGTACATATATAAAATGGAATATTACTCAGCCATAAAAAGGAATGAAACTGGGTCATTTGTAGAGAAGTTGATGGATCTAGAGACTGTCATACAGAGTGAAGTAAGTCAGAAAGAGAAAAACAAATATTGTATATTAATGCCTATATGTGGAACCTAGAAAAATGCTACAGATGAACTGGTTTGCAGGGCAGAAATAGAGACACAGAGGTAGAGAACAGACGTAAGGACACAAAGTGGGGGAAGCCATGGGGTGGTGGTGGTGGGATGAGTTGGGAGATTGGGATTGACCTGTATACATATCTATGCATAAAATAGTTAACTAATAATAACCTACTGTATAAAAAAAATAAATAAAATTAAATTTCAAAAATTTTAAAAATAAAATGTAAAAATAAAACAGAAAAAATGTTCTTCCATTCACACTGATGTATTTATAAGAATGAATTATTTCCATGCTTATATCCATAAATACATAAAAGAGGAATAAAATCTAACTTGAACCAAAAAAGAAAAAAAAATCTGAACCTAACAGTTATACAGAGGAAAACACTACCAAGGCACTTGCTCCAGTGGTAAACAATTCTGAAATTGGTCAGAGGTGGGGAATCATCTCCCATAGAGCCAGCAGCCCCGCCCGCCCACGCAAGGAGCGACCTTATTGCAAAGCTGGGGGACCGTGCCGAGGCCTCTGTGAGTAAACGTGAGCTGAGCCCCAGGCCAGCTGCTGCTGAACTGTTCCCACCCTTCCCAGGTGAAACACCTGAATATGTACAAGGGCTTGAAAGCCTAGAGGAAGGGCCGTGGAGCCACACCAGCGACAGCACGCAGGCCACCTTGGTGCCTGCAGGTCAGCCAGGATGGTCTTGGCCACGGGCGCTCTTCTGGAAGCTTTCCATTGCCCTGCCTGAGATACCCCTCCTGTCCCGGCCCCCACTCCTTTTTTTCCTTACTCACCTCAGCCCGGAGAGATATTCCAGTGGAAGTTATGGGTGACACATCCTCTTCTTTACAGGTGGCAGCCTGGCAACTCCTGCAGAAAGTCCAGCAGAGCCCCACTCACACCGGGCCACCCACAAAGCCGTGGACCCTCACACCCTCCCACCAGCACAGCCCCGAGACTGCTGACGGGGCAGAGAATATGGAGTCAGGCACAGCTGCAGGGGCTATTGCTGCCTGGAGTGCTGTTTATATTGACCTCAACCCAGGCACACCTGGGGAGGGCTTGCCGGCAGGGTCAAGCTGCCCAGGTCAGCTAATCCTCAGCCCTCAGGGAATCACATTGCAGAAAATGGACCTCGCTAAGACAGAATATTCGCCAAGGAAAAGAAGCACACAATGCCATTTGCAGCACCGTAGATGAGTCTAGAGGTAATCACGTGACTGGGAGTAAGTCAGAAAGTGAAAGACACATATCATATCATATCACTTATAGGTGTTACCTATAAATTGATACCAGGGCAGATATTTCCACGGAGAAGGGC